>NC_138751.1:59795932-59813432 GCF_965113315.1 Podarcis vaucheri
TAATCCCCTGCCTCAACAGAAACCCTGCCCCCTCTGACCTTTACACAGGGAAAACAGCTAACCAGCCACAAAGAAACACACACACACAAGAAAACCCTTTTTGCTCCTTCTTCAACTGCTGCCCTTCAGACTCTGATAAGCTCCTCCCACAGCTAATCCCCTGCCTCAACAGAAACCCTGCCCCCTCTGACCTTTACACAGGGAAAACAGCTAACCAGCCACAAAGAAACACACACACACAAGAAAACCCTTTTTGCTCCTTCTTCAACTGCTGCCCTTCAGACTCTGATAAGCTCCTCCCACAGCTAATCCCCTGCCTCAACAGAAACCCTGCCCCCTCTGACCTTTACACAGGGAAAACAGCTAACCAGCCACAAAGAAACACACACACACAAGAAAACCCTTTTTGCTCCTTCTTCAACTGCTGCCCTTCAGACTCTGATAAGCTCCTCCCACAGCTAATCCCCTGCCTCAACAGAAACCCTGCCCCCTCTGACCTTTACACAGGGAAAACAGCTAACCAGCCACAAAGAAACACACACACACACAAGAAAACCCTTTTTGCTCCTTCTTCAACTGCTGCCCTTCAGACTCTGATAAGCTCCTCCCACAGCTAATCCCCTGCCTCAACAGAAACCCTGCCCCCTCTGACCTTTACACAGGGAAAACAGCTAACCAGCCACAAAGAAACACACACACACAAGAAAACCCTTTTTGCTCCTTCTTCAACTGCTGCCCTTCAGACTCTGATAAGCTCCTCCCACAGCTAATCCCCTGCCTCAACAGAAACCCTGCCCCCTCTGACCTTTACACAGGGAAAACAGCTAACCAGCCACAAAGAAACACACACACACAAGAAAACCCTTTTTGCTCCTTCTTCAACTGCTGCCCTTCAGACTCTGATAAGCTCCTCCCACAGCTAATCCCCTGCCTCAACAGAAACCCTGCCCCCTCTGACCTTTACACAGGGAAAACAGCTAACCAGCCACAAAGAAACACACACACACAAGAAAACCCTTTTTGCTCCTTCTTCAACTGCTGCCCTTCAGACTCTGATAAGCTCCTCCCACAGCTAATCCCCTGCCTCAACAGAAACCCTGCCCCCTCTGACCTTTACACAGGGAAAACAGCTAACCAGCCACAAAGAAACACACACACACAAGAAAACCCTTTTTGCTCCTTCTTCAACTGCTGCCCTTCAGACTCTGATAAGCTCCTCCCACAGCTAATCCCCTGCCTCAACAGAAACCCTGCCCCCTCTGACCTTTACACAGGGAAAACAGCTAACCAGCCACAAAGAAACACACACACACAAGAAAACCCTTTTTGCTCCTTCTTCAACTGCTGCCCTTCAGACTCTGATAAGCTCCTCCCACAGCTAATCCCCTGCCTCAACAGAAACCCTGCCCCCTCTGACCTTTACACAGGGAAAACAGCTAACCAGCCACAAAGAAACACACACACACAAGAAAACCCTTTTTGCTCCTTCTTCAACTGCTGCCCTTCAGACTCTGATAAGCTCCTCCCACAGCTAATCCCCTGCCTCAACAGAAACCCTGCCCCCTCTGACCTTTACACAGGGAAAACAGCTAACCAGCCACAAAGAAACACACACACACAAGAAAACCCTTTTTGCTCCTTCTTCAACTGCTGCCCTTCAGACTCTGATAAGCTCCTCCCACAGCTAATCCCCTGCCTCAACAGAAACCCTGCCCCCTCTGACCTTTACACAGGGAAAACAGCTAACCAGCCACAAAGAAACACACACACACAAGAAAACCCTTTTTGCTCCTTCTTCAACTGCTGCCCTTCAGACTCTGATAAGCTCCTCCCACAGCTAATCCCCTGCCTCAACAGAAACCCTGCCCCCTCTGACCTTTACACAGGGAAAACAGCTAACCAGCCACAAAGAAACACACACACACAAGAAAACCCTTTTTGCTCCTTCTTCAACTGCTGCCCTTCAGACTCTGATAAGCTCCTCCCACAGCTAATCCCCTGCCTCAACAGAAACCCTGCCCCCTCTGACCTTTACACAGGGAAAACAGGTAACCAGCCACAAAGAAACACACACACACAAGAAAACCGTTTTTGCTCCTTCTTCAACTGCTGCCCTTCAGACTCTGATAAGCTCCTCCCACAGCTAATCCCCTGCCTCAACAGAAACCCTGCCCCCTCTGACCTTTACACAGGGAAAACAGGTAACCAGCCACAAAGAAACACACACACACAAGAAAACCCTTTTTGCTCCTTCTTCAACTGCTGCCCTTCAGACTCTGATAAGCTCCTCCCACAGCTAATCCCCTGCCTCAACAGAAACCCTGCCCCCTCTGACCTTTACACAGGGAAAACAGCTAACCAGCCACAAAGAAACACACACACACAAGAAAACCCTTTTTGCTCCTTCTTCAACTGCTGCCCTTCAGACTCTGATAAGCTCCTCCCACAGCTAATCCCCTGCCTCAACAGAAACCCTGCCCCCTCTGACCTTTACACAGGGAAAACAGGTAACCAGCCACAAAGAAACACACACACACAAGAAAACCCTTTTTGCTCCTTCTTCAACTGCTGCCCTTCAGACTCTGATAAGCTCCTCCCACAGCTAATCCCCTGCCTCAACAGAAACCCTGCCCCCTCTGACCTTTACACAGGGAAAACAGGTAACCAGCCACAAAGAAACACACACACACAAGAAAACCCTTTTTGCTCCTTCTTCAACTGCTGCCCTTCAGACTCTGATAAGCTCCTCCCACAGCTAATCCCCTGCCTCAACAGAAACCCTGCCCCCTCTGACCTTTACACAGGGAAAACAGCTAACCAGCCACAAAGAAACACACACACACAAGAAAACCCTTTTTGCTCCTTCTTCAACTGCTGCCCTTCAGACTCTGATAAGCTCCTCCCACAGCTAATCCCCTGCCTCAACAGAAACCCTGCCCCCTCTGACCTTTACACAGGGAAAACAGCTAACCAGCCACAAAGAAACACACACACACAAGAAAACCCTTTTTGCTCCTTCTTCAACTGCTGCCCTTCAGACTCTGATAAGCTCCTCCCACAGCTAATCCCCTGCCTCAACAGAAACCCTGCCCCCTCTGACCTTTACACAGGGAAAACAGCTAACCAGCCACAAAGAAACACACACACACAAGAAAACCCTTTTTGCTCCTTCTTCAACTGCTGCCCTTCAGACTCTGATAAGCTCCTCCCACAGCTAATCCCCTGCCTCAACAGAAACCCTGCCCCCTCTGACCTTTACACAGGGAAAACAGCTAACCAGCCACAAAGAAACACACACACACAAGAAAACCCTTTTTGCTCCTTCTTCAACTGCTGCCCTTCAGACTCTGATAAGCTCCTCCCACAGCTAATCCCCTGCCTCAACAGAAACCCTGCCCCCTCTGACCTTTACACAGGGAAAACAGCTAACCAGCCACAAAGAAACACACACACACAAGAAAACCCTTTTTGCTCCTTCTTCAACTGCTGCCCTTCAGACTCTGATAAGCTCCTCCCACAGCTAATCCCCTGCCTCAACAGAAACCCTGCCCCCTCTGACCTTTACACAGGGAAAACAGGTAACCAGCCACAAAGAAACACACACACACAAGAAAACCGTTTTTGCTCCTTCTTCAACTGCTGCCCTTCAGACTCTGATAAGCTCCTCCCACAGCTAATCCCCTGCCTCAACAGAAACCCTGCCCCCTCTGACCTTTACACAGGGAAAACAGCTAACCAGCCACAAAGAAACACACACACACAAGAAAACCCTTTTTGCTCCTTCTTCAACTGCTGCCCTTCAGACTCTGATAAGCTCCTCCCACAGCTAATCCCCTGCCTCAACAGAAACCCTGCCCCCTCTGACCTTTACACAGGGAAAACAGCTAACCAGCCAGAAAGAAACACACACACACAAGAAAACCCTTTTTGCTCCTTCTTCAACTGCTGCCCTTCAGACTCTGATAAGCTCCTCCCACAGCTAATCCCCTGCCTCAACAGAAACCCTGCCCCCTCTGACCTTTACACAGGGAAAACAGGTAACCAGCCACAAAGAAACACACACACACAAGAAAACCCTTTTTGCTCCTTCTTCAACTGCTGCCCTTCAGACTCTGATAAGCTCCTCCCACAGCTAATCCCCTGCCTCAACAGAAACCCTGCCCCCTCTGACCTTTACACAGGGAAAACAGGTAACCAGCCACAAAGAAACACACACACACAAGAAAACCCTTTTTGCTCCTTCTTCAACTGCTGCCCTTCAGACTCTGATAAGCTCCTCCCACAGCTAATCCCCTGCCTCAACAGAAACCCTGCCCCCTCTGACCTTTACACAGGGAAAACAGCTAACCAGCCACAAAGAAACACACACACACAAGAAAACCCTTTTTGCTCCTTCTTCAACTGCTGCCCTTCAGACTCTGATAAGCTCCTCCCACAGCTAATCCCCTGCCTCAACAGAAACCCTGCCCCCTCTGACCTTTACACAGGGAAAACAGCTAACCAGCCACAAAGAAACACACACACACAAGAAAACCCTTTTTGCTCCTTCTTCAACTGCTGCCCTTCAGACTCTGATAAGCTCCTCCCACAGCTAATCCCCTGCCTCAACAGAAACCCTGCCCCCTCTGACCTTTACACAGGGAAAACAGGTAACCAGCCACAAAGAAACACACACACACAAGAAAACCCTTTTTGCTCCTTCTTCAACTGCTGCCCTTCAGACTCTGATAAGCTCCTCCCACAGCTAATCCCCTGCCTCAACAGAAACCCTGCCCCCTCTGACCTTTACACAGGGAAAACAGCTAACCAGCCACAAAGAAACACACACACACAAGAAAACCCTTTTTGCTCCTTCTTCAACTGCTGCCCTTCAGACTCTGATAAGCTCCTCCCACAGCTAATCCCCTGCCTCAACAGAAACCCTGCCCCCTCTGACCTTTACACAGGGAAAACAGCTAACCAGCCACAAAGAAACACACACACACAAGAAAACCCTTTTTGCTCCTTCTTCAACTGCTGCCCTTCAGACTCTGATAAGCTCCTCCCACAGCTAATCCCCTGCCTCAACAGAAACCCTGCCCCCTCTGACCTTTACACAGGGAAAACAGGTAACCAGCCACAAAGAAACACACACACACAAGAAAACCCTTTTTGCTCCTTCTTCAACTGCTGCCCTTCAGACTCTGATAAGCTCCTCCCACAGCTAATCCCCTGCCTCAACAGAAACCCTGCCCCCTCTGACCTTTACACAGGGAAAACAGCTAACCAGCCACAAAGAAACACACACACACAAGAAAACCCTTTTTGCTCCTTCTTCAACTGCTGCCCTTCAGACTCTGATAAGCTCCTCCCACAGCTAATCCCCTGCCTCAACAGAAACCCTGCCCCCTCTGACCTTTACACAGGGAAAACAGCTAACCAGCCACAAAGAAACACACACACACAAGAAAACCCTTTTTGCTCCTTCTTCAACTGCTGCCCTTCAGACTCTGATAAGCTCCTCCCACAGCTAATCCCCTGCCTCAACAGAAACCCTGCCCCCTCTGACCTTTACACAGGGAAAACAGCTAACCAGCCACAAAGAAACACACACACACAAGAAAACCCTTTTTGCTCCTTCTTCAACTGCTGCCCTTCAGACTCTGATAAGCTCCTCCCACAGCTAATCCCCTGCCTCAACAGAAACCCTGCCCCCTCTGACCTTTACACAGGGAAAACAGCTAACCAGCCACAAAGAAACACACACACACAAGAAAACCCTTTTTGCTCCTTCTTCAACTGCTGCCCTTCAGACTCTGATAAGCTCCTCCCACAGCTAATCCCCTGCCTCAACAGAAACCCTGCCCCCTCTGACCTTTACACAGGGAAAACAGGTAACCAGCCACAAAGAAACACACACACACAAGAAAACCCTTTTTGCTCCTTCTTCAACTGCTGCCCTTCAGACTCTGATAAGCTCCTCCCACAGCTAATCCCCTGCCTCAACAGAAACCCTGCCCCCTCTGACCTTTACACAGGGAAAACAGCTAACCAGCCACAAAGAAACACACACACACAAGAAAACCCTTTTTGCTCCTTCTTCAACTGCTGCCCTTCAGACTCTGATAAGCTCCTCCCACAGCTAATCCCCTGCCTCAACAGAAACCCTGCCCCCTCTGACCTTTACACAGGGAAAACAGCTAACCAGCCACAAAGAAACACACACACACAAGAAAACCCTTTTTGCTCCTTCTTCAACTGCTGCCCTTCAGACTCTGATAAGCTCCTCCCACAGCTAATCCCCTGCCTCAACAGAAACCCTGCCCCCTCTGACCTTTACACAGGGAAAACAGGTAACCAGCCACAAAGAAACACACACACACAAGAAAACCGTTTTTGCTCCTTCTTCAACTGCTGCCCTTCAGACTCTGATAAGCTCCTCCCACAGCTAATCCCCTGCCTCAACAGAAACCCTGCCCCCTCTGACCTTTACACAGGGAAAACAGCTAACCAGCCACAAAGAAACACACACACACAAGAAAACCCTTTTTGCTCCTTCTTCAACTGCTGCCCTTCAGACTCTGATAAGCTCCTCCCACAGCTAATCCCCTGCCTCAACAGAAACCCTGCCCCCTCTGACCTTTACACAGGGAAAACAGCTAACCAGCCAGAAAGAAACACACACACACAAGAAAACCCTTTTTGCTCCTTCTTCAACTGCTGCCCTTCAGACTCTGATAAGCTCCTCCCACAGCTAATCCCCTGCCTCAACAGAAACCCTGCCCCCTCTGACCTTTACACAGGGAAAACAGCTAACCAGCCACAAAGAAACACACACACACAAGAAAACCCTTTTTGCTCCTTCTTCAACTGCTGCCCTTCAGACTCTGATAAGCTCCTCCCACAGCTAATCCCCTGCCTCAACAGAAACCCTGCCCCCTCTGACCTTTACACAGGGAAAACAGCTAACCAGCCACAAAGAAACACACACACACAAGAAAACCCTTTTTGCTCCTTCTTCAACTGCTGCCCTTCAGACTCTGATGATCTTCCCTTTCCGCACCGTCGCGAGCAGGTCGTCGATCTTGGGCATGGGAAAGGCCGCGGGCTTTGTTTTTGAGTTTATGAATCTGAAGTCTACGATGAGCCTCTTTTGGGGCGTGTCTTTCTTCTTCACAAAAAACACAGGACTGCCCCCTACAGCCTTCGATTCTCGGATGAATCCCCGCTGCAGATTGTGATCTATGAATTCCCGGAGCTCCTGCAGCTCCTCCTCGGACATGGAATACAGCTTCACAGGCGGCAGTGTTGTCCCTGGCAAGAGGTCAATAGCGCAATCGTAGGGCCGGTGAGGTGGCAACTGGTCAGCCTCCTTTTCGCAGAAAACCTCCAAAAACCCCTTGTACTTGAGGGGTACTGCTTGCGCCATGCTGAGACGTAACTGCTGCCCCTCCTCTTGGCCCTCCTCCTCCTGACCGGTCTGGATGCAATGATGCGCGCAATAGGACGAGCCGAAGGTGAGCTGCCGCTGGTACCACGCCATGGTAGGGCTGTGCCTATCCAGCCAACTCATGCCTAACACTATAGGCGTGTCTGACAGGCGGGTGACGTTGAAACTGATGACTTCTCGGTGATTGCCAATCTGCATCACCATGGGTGGCGTCTGTTGTACCACTTGCCCCCCCAGCAGTTTCCTGCCATCCACTGTGACGACGTTCAATGGCAGCGTGGCTGGCAGAAGCTCTATGCGATGCTGCTTGACGAACTGCACCCCCACGAAGTCTGCGTTGCTCCCACTGTCAATTGTGATGGGGACCTCCAGGGTGCGTCCATTAGGTAGCTGTAGGGTTGCAGTGAGCTGCACTACAGGTTTGGGTGGCAGGGGGTCTGTAGGCTGCAAAAGCGCTGGGGACTGCTCTACTGATTTGCCTGGCTGTGCCCCAACATTGCTGATTCCAGCCAGGCATTGTCGTTTCCCTGAAATAGCTCTTCATGCTGTGCTGCTGCATTTACTGTTGCCAAGGCTGCAGTGTGCTGCCGGAGCCTCTGGGGACACTCTTTCGCCATGTGCGTTGCACTGTCACAGATGTAACACTTCCTGTTCCCTCTAGAAGGCTTCTTCTTGACTGTTCCGGACGCTGGGGCTCCGGCCACTGACTGAGCCTTTGCACTCTCCAGTTCCATAGGCTCCTCCCCTGGCTGCAGCTGAGGGGAGAGATGTGGACGTCCTGGATCTCTGGGAAACAAAGGAGGCACTCTAGACGGTGCGTGAAGCTGGCTACCCCCCTCATTGCGCCAAGGGCGTTCTTCCTGGCGCACTCCAATGGCAAGCGCACGCTGCACCACGTCTGCCAGGGTTTTAGGTCTGTCCCCCCTAGCCAGTTTGTCCTTCACCGGGCCAGAGAGCCCCTCCCAAAATAAGTCTCTGACAGCCAGGGAATCTTTCTCCCATCGCAGCACATTCAGCAAGGCGAAAAAGCGAGCATGGTACTGACGTACTGAAGCCTTGCCTTGCCTTAAACCATGGATCTGCTGGCGTGCCACATCCACATCCACGCTAGACTGAAAGCAAGCGTCCATGCATTTGATAAATTCATCAGAGTCCCTTCGAGCAGGGCAATCCTCGCGCCACAGATTGCGCAGCCAAGCCCTCTTTTCCCCATGCAAGTGGGACACAATGAAACCCACCTTCTCCTCCTCATCTTTAAAGTCGTCGCGAAGCAAGTGCAACGCATATTCTACGTCTGCTTTAAAACTGGGGTATTGCTTCAGGTTCCCATCGAAGTGGGCTACCAAGTTGCCCCCTCTTCTGCCCAGTGCTACTCCAGCAGCTTTGGTCCCCGGGAACCCCACTTGGCATGCATGATCCCACCTGGCTTGAAGATCTTGGCACCGCTTTTCCGCCTCTTCCCCCTTCTTCTGGGAGACCACTACCTCAGTGGTAAGCCGGGAGACTGCGTTGCGTAGCTCAGCTATCTGCTGCTCCATACTCATGGCTGCCAAACTTCGTGAGCTTTGCAAAAAAAAAATTTGCGTAGTTTTGGAGGGGACTTACTGTCAGCGGCTGCCTCAGGTCTCAGCTCACAAAAGACCAACGCCAAGCTCTTTTCATATATACAAGGATGTTTATTGCAGATCATTATTGGTTCCACAACCGAGGCGCGCAGCCCCCAGTCTCTAACGTCAGACATTTGAAGTCCCCTCTGAATCGGTCCCGCCTCTACACCAACTTAAGAGGCTTGTGCTAGACCACCTCTTCCTGTCTTTCCTTTTCCGCAGGGTCTTTCTGCCCCCCTGGGTTCCTTCCCTCTTGCTCTCTCCTGAAGCGTATTCCTGAGATGCCTGTTCCCCCCTCCTTCGTGCTTTGGGGCTGGGCTCCTCCTCCGGGCTTTCTCCATTTCCGCGCGCCTCCACATTTGAACTTGGCGCGCGCTCGCTACCCCTGACCTTCCTTTTGACACTTACACTACTCCCTGTACTACTCTCCGCCACTTCCGGCAGGACATTCTCCCCCGATCTCCTTCCCCTGTCTCTTTCCTGCTCCGCTCCATGTGTCACACTGGGAACCCCCCTCTCTTCCTTTCGTTCCTGCTGGGAAGCCGGCCCCGATCTCCCGCTCCCGCTCGGGGTTTCCCTGCTGCTTCCCTGCTCCTGGCAGGTCCCCCCTGTGACCCCCCTTGTCCTGACTGGGGGCGCCCCCTCCTGAGAATCCTCCGATTCACTTGAGAGACTCATGGAAGATCTCAAGTCATTGTCATCCTCTTCCTCACTGTCCTGGGATTCTTCCTCGTCGCTCTCCGTCTCCTCCCTCACCTGTGCCTCTGTCTCTGAACCCCTGACACTAACCCTAACCCTAACCCTAACCCTAACCCTAGCCCTAGCCCTAACCCTAACCCTAACCCTAACCCTAATCCATCCCTAACCCTAACCCTAACCCAAACCCAAACCCTAACGCTAACGCTAACCCTAACCCTAACCCTAACCCAAACCCTAACAGAAACGCTATACCTAACCCTAACGCAAATCCTAACCCTAACCCTAACCCCAATCCTAACCTTAACCCTAACCCTAACCGTAACCCTAACCCTAACCCTAACCCTTACCCTAACCCTTACCCTAATCTTAACCGTAACCCTAATCCTAACCCTAACCCCAACCCTAACCCTAACCCCAACCCCAACCATAACCGTAACCGTAACCCTAACCCTAACCCTTACCCTAACCGAAACGCTAAACCTAACCCTAACCGTAACCGTAACCGTAACACTAGCCCTAACCCTAACCCTAACCCTAACCCTAACCCATCCCTAACCATAACCCTAACTCTAACCCTAAACCTAATCCTCACCCTAACCCTAACCCTAACCGCAACCCTAACCCTTACCCGAACCCTAACCCTCGCCCCAATCCTTACCCTACCCTAACCCTAACCCTAACCAGAACCCTAAACCTAACTCTAACCCCAACCCTAACCCTAACCCTAACCCTAACCCAAATGCTAACCCTAACCCTAAACGAAAGGCCAACCGTAACCGTAACCGTAACCGTAATCCTAACCCTAAGCCTAACCCTAACCCTAACCCTAACCCTAACCCTAACCCTAACCCCAACCCTAACCCTAACACTAACTAAAACGCTAACCCTAACCCTAATACTAACTCTAACCTTAACCCCAATCCTAACCCTAACCCTAACCAAAAGCCTAAGCCTAATCCTAAGCCTACGCCTAAGCCTAAGCCTAAGCCTAAGCCTAAGCCTAAGCCTAAGCCTAAACCCAACCCTAACCCTAACCCTAGCCGTAATCCTAACCCTAACCCTAACCCTAACCGCAACCCCAACACTAACCCTACCCCTAACCTTAACCTTAATCTTAACCCTAACCCTAACCCCAACCCTAACCCTAACCCTAAACCTAACCCTAAGCTTAACCCTAACTGAAACACTAAACCTAACCCTAACCCTAACCCTAACCCTAACCCTAACCCTAACCCCAACCCCAACCCTAACCCTAACCCTAACCCCAACCCAAACCATAACCCTAAACCTAACTCTAACCCCAACCCCAACCCTAACCCTAACCCTAACCCTAACCGAAACGCCAACCGTAACCGTAACCGTAACTGTCAGGGCTGACAGTAACCGTAACCGTAACCCTAACCCTAACCCTAACCCTAACCCTAACCCCAACCCTAACCCTAACCCTGACCAAAACGCTAACCCTAACCCTAATACTAACTCTAACCTTAACCGCAATCCTAACCCTAACCCTAACCATAAGCCTAAACCTAACCCTAACCCTAACCCTAATCTTAACCGTAACCGTAACCCTAACCCTAACCCTAAAACTAACCCTAACCCTAACGATAACTCTAACCTTAACCTTAACCCTAACCCTAACCCAAATCTTAACCGTAACCGTAACCCTAACCCTAAACCTAACCCTAACCCTAACCCTAACCCTAACCCTAACCCCAACCCCAAACCTAACCCTAAACCTAAACCTAACCCTAACCCTAACCAAAACGCTAACCCTAACCCTAACCCTAGCCCAACCCTAACCCTAACCCTAACCCAGGGCTAACCCTAACCCTAACCCTAACCCTCACCTTAGCCCTAACCCTAAGCCTAACCCTAAGAACAATCCTAACCCTAACACTAACCATAACCCTAACCGTAACCCTAACCCTAACCGAAACGCTAACCCTAACCGTAACCCTAGCCCAACCCTAACCCTAACCCTAACCCTAACCCAGGGCTAACCCTAACCCTCACCTTAGCCCTAACCCTAAGCCTAACCCTAAGAACAATCCTAACCCTAACACTAACCATAACCATAACCGTAACCCTAACCCTAACCGAAACGCTAACCCTAACCGTAACCCTAACCCTAACCCTAACCCTAGCCCTAACCCTAACCCTAACCCTAACCCTAACCCTCACCTTAGCCCTAACCCTAACCCTAACCCTAACAACAATCCTAACCGTAACCCTAACCGTAACCGTAACCCTAACCGAAATGCTAACCCTAACTGTAACCGAAACCGTAACCATAACCGTAACCCTAACCCTAATCCTAATCCTAATCCTCACCCTCACCCTAACCCTAACCTAACCCGAACCCGAACCCGAACCCTAACCCTAACCCTAACCCTAAACCTAATCCCAACCCTAACCCTAACCCTAACCCTAACGCTAACCCTAACCCTAACCGCAACCCTAACCCTAACCCCCTAACCCTAACCCCCTAACCCTAACTGTCAGAGCTGCTCCAGATCCTAGCTCACAGAGGATCATGCTAGCCAACGTTCACTTTATAAAAGTCTTTATTGAGTTACAGTTTCCAACTCCAAGCTGCAGCGTGCAGCCCTTCGTCTTATAAGCTAGACCGGCGAAGCTCCGTCTGAGTCCCCGCCTCCTGTACACCAACTTAATACCCTAGCCTTACTCCACCTTTTCCGCCTTTCCTTTCTTCTCTGGGTCCCTCTGCCCCCCGTGGTCTCTTCCTTCCGGGACTCTTCTGACGCTGACCCCCCGGACCCTTCTGTCTCCTTGCGTCGGGCTTTAGGACCTGGCTCCCTTTCCGGGCTGCTTACTGTGCCGCCTTCCTGTGCATTTGAACTTGGCGCGCGCGCCCAACCTTCCACTTTCCGCTTGACCGTTTCTTCGCTCTCCGATGGAGGTGTGGCCACTCCTGACTCATGCCCTCCCCCCTGCGGCGAGCCGCCGGATCCCGATGCCTGGCGCCCTTCCTCCCCACTGCGCTCTGTTGGGGACGTTGGCCCCGATTTCCAACTGCTGCTCTCTGAACACCCTTTTGTCCCTTCTTCCTGGGGTGTCCCCCTAAACTCCCCCCTTGCTCTGGTCACTGGCGCTCCTTTCTGTGAATCTTCCGATTCACTGGAAAGACTCGGAGATCTCGGGTCGTCGTCATCGCTCATCTTTCCTTCGGACTCCTCCCCCTCGCTCTCTGTTTCCTCCCTTGCCCTCGCCTCTGCTCCTGAACCCCTGACATCCATCCCCCCCTCGAAGCCCCCCCTTCCCCCCTCCCCTCCTTCAGGTGTGGGTGCTGGGTGCTCCATTGTCATGGGGACGAATGCCGGATACAGTTCGCTTCCTGTGGTGGGCATCCAACTGAAGACTTCCGGTTCTTCCTCCCTGCGCTCGTCGACGACGGTCACCTCCTCTTCCATCTCTGTGCCGCCGTGCTCGAACCCAAGATCCTCCCCGAACACGTCCAAGTCAGTCTCTGCCTCGGTCGCTCCCGGGTCCGTCGCTCGAGCTGGAACCTCCAGCCACTTCTTGCGCCACTGCTCCTCTGGTCGATCATCCCACCAATACGAGGGTTCTGAGGCAGATCCCGAGGGTGACCCCTCCGGGGAAGGCGTGTCCAGTGTCGGTTCCTCGTCTGAGTCGAACCCCAGGAACGTGCTGGCTGAAAGCGTGGGTGTGAAAAGCCAGTCGTCGAAAAACTCGGCTGGCATGGGCCTGTGCTGGAAGAGGGCATGAAACTCGTCTTTGAGCAGAGGTTCCTCCAAAGCGTAGCCCGGCACCCAGCTGTTGGCACTGGCTGGGGTGCCCTCTCTGGCGAGAAGGTATTCTTCCCCCTCTTCCCCCCATCTAGAGTCCAAAATCTCTGTGACCTAGTTGATGGTCTCCTCCTGTGGCACTCCCGCCTGCTCGGTCCCCTCCCGGAGTGTACTCGGTGCCGTACCTGGCTGCTGAAATCTGTGAGGTGCCTTGTAGGGAGTGAGCACCAATCTGTGGAACACCGGATGCATCCTAGATCCCTCCGGAAGTGTTAGCCAGAAGGCCACCGGGTTGACCTGTGCCTCGACTTGGTAGGGCCCCAGTTGCTTATGCCCTAGCTTCTTCTTTGCTAACGATCTGGCCGGCACTGTGTGGGCTGCCAACCAGACCCAGTCGCCCACCTGGATCTCTTCGCCAACCCTCCTGTGTTTGTCCGCTTGCACCTTGTATGCGTGCTTAGCTAGCTCCAGCTGCCGCCGGAGCTGATCGTGGACCTCCTGCAACTCCGACGCGAACGCGTCCGCCGCCTGCGGCTCCCCCTCCCCCATTCTTTCCTGTCCCGGGAAGGTTCTGGGGTGCCTTCCATTGTTGGCAAAGAACGGCGTCACCCCTGTGGACACGTGCTTCGTGTTGTTGTAGGCGAACTCGGCGAGTGGCAGGTAATCCACCCACGTTGCAGGCTGTTGATTTGCATAACATCTCAGGTACTGCTGCATGATGGCATTGACTCGCTCCGCTTGCCCGTTGGTCTGCGGGTGTCTCGCCGACGCCAGGTTGATCTTGACGTTCAGGAAGCCCATCAGCTTCTGCCAGAAGTTCGAGATGAACTGTCGCCCCCGGTCGGACAGAATAGACCGCGGCAGACCGTGAACCTTGAACACATGATCTATGAACAGTTTGGCGGTTTGTTCCGCCGTGGCCACCTTCACACACGGAATGAAATGCGCCATCTTGGTGAACAAGTCCACCACCACTAGCACTGCTGTCTTGCCCCTCGAGCTGGGGAGATCCGTGACAAAGTCCAGGGCCACTCTCTCCCATGGTTCGAACGGGGTTTGCAGCGGTTCCAGCAGCCCCGCCGGCGGTCTGTGCACTGGCTTGGCCCTCTGGCAGGTGTCGCACCTCGCCACGTAGTCTGCGACTTCCCCTCTCATTCTGGGCCACCAGAAGTCTCTAGCGACTAATTCCATCGTCTTCTCCGTGCCAAAGTGCCCGGCGGTGGGCGCATCGTGCAACTGCTGCAGTACCTTGGCGCGAAGTTCGTCTCCCGGCACGTAGATGGCCCCTTTACGGATGAGCAATCCATCGCGCTCCTGGAACTCGTCGGTCATCGCCGTGCCCCTGTGCACCTCTGCCAATTTTGCTTGCGCGAAGGAGTCGTCCTGCAACGCTCGCCGGACCGCATCCAGGTCAACCGTTGCCGAAGCGCACACCCACGCTGTCGGTGCGAAGATGTGCATGGCCGTCGCTGGCGTCGCCTCCTCCAGGTATTGCGGTTTACGGGATAGTGCATCCGCCATGACGTTGGTATCTCCTGGGACATACTCTATTCGGAAGTCGAAGTCCGCGAAGAACTCTGCCCAACGTATCTGCCTCTGGTTCACTAACCGCGCTGTGCGCCAGTGCTCCAGATTCTTGTGGTCCGTGCAGACCTGCACTGTGTGCTTGGCGCCGATCAGGAAGTGCCTCCACGCCTTGAAAGCTGCATGAATGGCGAGCAACTCCCTGTCCCAGATGGTGTAGTTCTGTTCCGACTTGGTGAGCTTCCTGGAGTAGAACGCTCCCGGCCTCCAAGCCCCCTGTGGGTCTTGCTGCAACAGGACTGCTCCCACGGCTCTGTCTGAAGCGTCCGTCTCCACCCTCATCGGTCTGCCGGGGTTGACATGTAGTAGCTGCTCTTCCGACGCGAAGAGACGCTTGAGTGCCTGAAAGGACTGCTCCGCCTGCTCCGTCCAGATGAACTTCTTTTTATTGGAGCTGAGTGTGTCTGTGATGGCCGCCGTCTGCATTGCAAACCCCTTGATAAACTTGCGATAGAAGTTCGCAAAGCCGATAAACCGCTGGACCTCCTTCCGGTTGCGCGGGCTTTTCCAATCCAACACAGCGCGAACCTTGGCGCTGTCCATGGCGAGCCCCTTGTCTGACAACTTGTAGCCCAGGAAATCCACCTCCGACACGTCGAACTGGCACTTTTCCAGCTTGGCGTACAGCCTATGCTGCTGTAGTCTTCTCAGCACTTCCTTGACGTCTCTGTCGTGGGCCTGCTGCGATTCAGAAAATATCAGGATGTCATCCAGGAAGCAGACACACTTCTTGTAGAGGAGGCCCGCTAACACGTGATGCATGAAAGCTTGAAAACAGTGGGAGCCATTTTGCAGTCCAAATGGCATAACTCTGTATTCGTAGGTGCCCAGGGGCATGAACATGGCTGTCTTCCACTCATCGCCTTCCCGCACGCGAATGAGGTTGTACGCCCCGCGCAGGTCCAACTTGGTGAACACTCGTCCTTTGCGCACCGTCGCTAGGAGGTCGTCGATCCTGGGCATGGGGAAGTCCGATGGCTTGGTCATGCTGTTTAAGGTCCGATAGTCCACTACGAGCCTTTTTTTGGGCGTGTCCTTCTTCTTGACAAAGAATACAGGACTGCCCCCCACTGCCTTGGACTCCCGGATGAAACCGCGCTCCAAATTATGATCTATGAACTCTTTGAGATCCTGTAGTTCGTCCTCAGACATAGAATACAGCTTCCCTTTTGGCAGCGCCGCCCCTGGCAGGAGATCAATCTTGCAGTCATATGGTCTGTGGGGGGGGGTAGCTTGTCCGCCTCCTTCTCACAGAAAACCTCCAAAAATCCTGCGTATTTGTGGGGGACTGCTTGCAGCGTCCCCAGCTGCAGCTGTGACTCCTCTTCCTCTCCCTCCCGCCGGGGCAGAATGCAGTGTTCAGCACAATAGGAAGAGCCGAAGATCAGCTGCCGCTGGTACCAAGCCAGCGTCGGGCTGTGCCTGTCCAGCCAACTCATGCCCAATACAATAGGCGTGTCCGACAGTCTGGTGACATTAAAACTGATGATTTCCCTGTGATTTCCAAGTCGCATCACCATTGGTGGCGTTTGCTTCACCACCTGCCCCCCGAGCAGCTCCCTGCCATCCACCGGGGCAGGGGCAGCGTGGCAGGCAGCAACTGTATAGCGTGCTTATCAACAAAGTCCTGCCCTATAAAGTCCGCGTTGCTGCCAGAGTCAACGGTGATTGGCACGTCCATTGTGAGTCCATTGGGTAGCTGGAGCGATGCAGTGAGCTGCACTACTGGTTTGGGCGGGAGGGGGTCTGTGGGCTGCAAAATCTCTGGGGACTGCTTCACTGACTCGTCTGGCTGGGCCCCAGTGCCTCTGTCTCCAGCCAGACTCCGTCGTTTCCCTGCTGTGGTTGTTTGTGCTGAGTAGCTGCAGTTACTGTTGCAGAGGCTGCAGTGTGCTTGTGGATCCTCTGGGGACACTCTTTCGCCATGTGCTGAGGACTGTCGCAGATGTAGCACTTCCGGTTCCCTCTAGGAGGCTTCGCCTTGACTGCTCCCGGCGCTAGGGCTCTGATTGCTGACTGAGCCCTGGCACCTCCAACCTCCATAGGTTCCGCTCCCCCTCCTGGCGGAGGCATAGATTGCGCACGCGCTGCTTCCCTGGGAACGAAGGAAAACCCTCTCGCTGGTTCGCGCCCTCCACGCCCTTCGTCCCTGCTCCATGGACGTTCTTCCAGACGCACCCCAACCGTCAGCGCCCTCTGAATGACCTCCTGCGTGCTCCGGGGTCTCTCCCCCCTCGCAATTTCGTCTTTAACCGCGCCCTCAAGCCTTCCCAAAAAAGGTCTCTGACTGGAGCCGAATCTCTGTCCCATTCCAGGGCACTGACCAGTGCAAAAAAGCGGGCATGATACTGCCTTACACTGGCCCAAACCTGCTTCAGTCCGTGTATCTCTTTCCTGGCAAGATCCACGTC
>NC_138751.1:59825932-59833432 GCF_965113315.1 Podarcis vaucheri
ACGAAACGCTAACCTTAACCCTAACCGAAACGCTAACCCTAACCCTACCCCTACCCCTACCCCTACCCCTACCCCTAACCCTAACCCTAACCCTAACCCCAACCCCAACCCTAACCCTAACCCTAACCAAAACGCTAACTCTAACCCTAACCCCAATCCTAACCCTAACCCTAACCCTAACCCTAACCCCAATCCTAAACCTAAGCCTAACCCTAACCCTAACCCTAAACCTAACCCCAACCCTAACCCTAACCCTAACCCTAACCCAGCCCTAACCCTAACCCTAACCCTAACCCCAACCCAAACCCTAAACGAAACGCTAACCTTAACCCTAACCGAAAGGCTAACCCTAAACCTACCCCTACCCCTACCCCTAACCCTAACCCTAAGCCTAACCCCAACCCCAACCCTAAACCTAGCCCTAACCCTAAGCCTAAGCCTAACCCTAACCCTAACCCTAACCCTAACCCCAACCCTAACCCCAACCCTAACCCTAACCCTACCACTAACACTAACCCTAACCGTAACAGAAACGCTAAACCTAACCCTACCCCTAACCCTAAACCTAACCCTAAACCCTAAACCCTAACCCTTACCCTAACCCTAACCCCAATCCTAACTCTAACCCTAACCATAACACTAACCGTAACCCTAACCCTAACCCTAACCCTAACCCTAACCCTACCCCTAACCCTAACGCTAACCCTAACCCTAACCCTAACCCTAACCCCAACCCTAACCCTAACCCTAACAACAATCCTAAACCTAACCCTAACCCTAACCGTAACACTAACCGTAACCCTAACCCTAACCGAAAGGCTAACCCTAACCTTAATTCTAACCCTAACCCTAACCCTAACCCTAACCCTAACCCTAACAGAAACGCTAAACCTAACCCTAAACCTAACCCTAACGCCAATCCTAACCCTAACCCTAACCCCAATCCTAACCTTAACCCTAACCCTAACCGTAACACTAACATTAACCCAAACCCAACCCTAACCCTAACTCTAACCCTAACCCTAACACTAACCCCAACCCTAACACTAACACTAACCCTAACCTTCACCCAAATCCTAACCCTAACCCTAACCCTAACCATAACCCTAAACCTAACTCTAACCACAACCCTAACCCTAACCCTAACCCAAATGCTAACCCTAACCCTGACCGAAAAGCCAACCGTAACCGTAACGCTAACGCTAACCGTAACCCTAACCCTAACCCTACCCCTACCCCTACCCCTAACCCTAACCCTAACCCTAACCCTAACCCTAACCCTAACGCTAACCCTAACCCTAACCCCAACCCCAAACCTAACCCTAAACCTAACCGTAACCCTTACCAAAACGCTAATCCTAACCCTAACCCAGCCCTAACCCTAACCCTAACCCTAACCATAACCCTAAACCTAACTCTTACCCCAACCCTAACCCTAACCCTAACCCTAACCCTAACCCTGACCGAAACGCCAACCGTAACCGAAACCGTAACCCTAACCCTAACCCTAAACCCAACCCTAACACTAACACTAACCAAAACGCTAACCCTAACCCTAATACTAACTCTAACCTTAACCCCAATCCTAACCCTAACGCTAACCATAAGCCTAAACCTAAGCCAAAGCCTAAGCCTAAGCCTAAGCCTAACCCAACCCTAACCCTAACCCTAACTTTAACCCTAACCCAAATCCTAACCCTAAGCCCAATCCTAACCGTAACCGTAACCCTAACACTATGCCTATCCCTAACACTAGCCCTAACTCTAACCCCACAAACCCTAACCCTAACCCCAACCCCAACCCCAACCCTAACCCTAAACGAAACGCTAACCTTAACCCTAACCGAAACGCTAACCCTAACCCTACCCCTACCCCTAACCCTAACCCTAACCCTAACCCTAACCCCAACCCCAACCCTAACCCTAACCCTAACCCTAACCAAAACGCTAACTCTAACCCTAACCCCAATCCTAACCCTAACCCTAACCCTAACCCTAACCCCAATCCTAAACCTAAGCCTAACCCTAACCCTAAACCTAACCCCAACCCTAACCCTAACCCTAACCCAGCCCTAACCCTAACCCTAACCCTAACCCCAACCCAAACCCTAAACGAAACGCTAACCTTAACCCTAACCAAAAGGCTAACCCTAACCCTACCCCTACCCCTACCCCTACCCCTAACCCTAACCCTAACCCTAACCCCAACCCCAACCCTAAACCTAGCCCTAACCCTAAGCCTAAGCCTAACCCTAACCCTAACCCTAACCCTAACCCCAACCCTAACCCCAACCCTAACCCTAACCCTAGCCCTAGCCCTAGCCCTAACCCTAACCCTAACCCTAACCCTACCACTAACACTAACCCTAACCGTAACAGAAACGCTAAACCTAACCCTACCCCTAACCCTAAACCTAACCCTAAACCCTAAACCCTAACCCTTACCCTAACCCTAACCCTAACCCCAATCCTAACTCTAACCCTAACCATAACACTAACCGTAACCCTAACCCTAACCCTAACCCTAACCCTAACCCTACCCCTAACCCTAACGCTAACGCTAACCCTAACCCTAACCCTAACCCTAACCCTAACCCTAACCCTAACCCTAACCCCAACCCTAACCCTAACCCTAACAACAATCCTAAACCTAACCCTAACCCTAACCGTAACACTAACCGTAACCCTAACCCTAACCGAAAGGCTAACCCTAACCCTAATTCTAACCCTAACCCTAACCCTAACCCTAACCCTAACCCTAACCCTAACCCTAACAGAAACGCTAAACCTAACCCTAAACCTAACCCTAACGCCAATCCTAACCCTAACCCTAACCCCAATCCTAACCTTAACCCTAACCCTAACCGTAACACTAACATTAACCCAAACCCAACCCTAACCCTAACTCTAACCCTAACCCTAACACTAACCCCAACCCTAACCCTACAACTAACCCTAACCTTCACCCAAATCCTAACCCTAACCCTAACCATAACCCTAAACCTAACTCTAACCACAACCCTAACCCTAACCCTAACCCAAATGCTAACCCTAACCCTGACCGAAAAGCCAACCGTAACCGTAACCGTAACCGTAACCCTAACCCTAACCCCAACCCCAACCCTAACCCTAACACTAACCAAAACACTAACCCTAACCCTAATACTAACTCTAACCTTAACCCCAATCCTAACCCTAACACTAACCATAAGCCTAAACCTAAGCCAAAGCCTAAGCCTAAGCCTAACCCAACCCTAACCTTAACCTTAACCCTAACCCTAACCCTAACCCTAACCCTAACTGCAACCCCAACACTAACCCTAACCCTAACCCTAACCTTAACCTTAAGCTTAACCTTAATCTTAACCTTAACCTAAACCTAAACCTTAACCCTAACCCTAACCCTAACCCTAACCCTAACCCTAACCCTAACCCTAACCCCAACCCCAACCCTAACCCTAAACCTAACCGTAACCCTAACCAAAACGCTAACCTTAACCCTAACCCTAACCCAGCACTAACCCTAACCCTAACCCTAACCATAACCCTAAACCTAACTCTTACCCCAACCCCAACCCTAACCCTAACCCTAACCCAAATGCTAACCCTAACCCTGACCGAAACGCCAACCGTAACCGAAACCGTAACCATAACCCTAACCCTAACCCTAACCCTAACCCTAACCCTAACCCCAACCCTAACCCTAACCCTAACCCAGCCCTAACCCTAACCCTAACCCTAACCCTAACCCTAACCCTAACCCTAACCCTAACCCCAACCCTAACCCTAACCCTAACCCTAGCCCTAACCCTAACCCTAACCCTAACCCTAACACTAACACTAACCCTAACCCTAACAGAAACGCTAAACCTAACCGTACCCCTAACCCTAAACCTAACCCTAAACCCTAAACCCTAACTCTTACCCTAACCCTAACCCTAACCCCAATCCTAACTCTAACCCTAACCATAACACTAACCGTAACCGTAACCCTAACCCTAACCCTAACCCTAACCCCAACCCCAACCCTAAACCTAACCCTAACCGTAACCCTAACCCTAACCAAAACGCTAACCCTAACCCTAACCCCAATCCTAACCCTAACCCTAACCCTAACCCCAACCCTAACCCTAACCCAGCCCTAACCCTAACCCTAACCCTAACCCTAACCCTAACCCTAACCCCAACCCTAACCCTAACCCTAACCCAGCCCTAACCCTAACCCTAACCCTAACGCTAACCCTAACCCCAACCCCAACCCCAACCCTAACCCTAACCCTAGCCCTAACCCTAACCCTAACCCTAACACTAACACTAACCCTAACAGAAACGCTAAACCTAACCCTACCCCTAACCCTAAACCTAACCCTAAACCCTAAACCCTAACCCTTAACCTAACCCTAACCCTAACCCTAACCCCAATCCTAACTCTAACCCTAACCATAACACTAACCGTAACCGTAACCGTAACCGTAACCCTAACCCTAACCCTAAGCCTAACCCTAACCCTAACGCTAACGCTAACGCTAACCGTAACCCTAACCCTAACCCTAACCCTAACCCTAACCATAACCCTAACCCTAACCCTAACAGAAACGCCAATCCTAACCCTAACCCCAATCCTAAATCTAACCCTAACCATAACACTAACCGTAACCCTAACCCTAACCCTAACCCTGACCCTAACCCTAACCCTAATCGTAACACTAACATTAACCCAAACCCTAACCCTAACTCTAACCCTAACACTAACCCTAATCCTCACCCTAACCCTAACCCTAACCCTAACCCCAACCTTAACCCTAACCCTAACACTAACCCTAACCCTTACCCCAATCCTAACCCTAACCCTAACCCTAACCATAACCCTAAACCTAACTCTAACCCCAACCCTAACCCTAACCCTAACCCTAACCCAAATGCTAACCCTAACCCTGACCGAAAAGCCAACCGTAACCGTAACCCTAACCCTAACCCTAACCCTAACCCTCACCCTAACCCCAACCCCAACCCCAACCCTAACCCTAACCCTAACACTAACCAAAACGCTAACCCTAACCCTAATACTAACTCTAACCTTAACCCTAACCCTAACCCTAACCCTAACCCTAACCCTAACCCTAACCCTAACCCCAACCCCAACCCTAACCCTAACACTAACCAAAACACTAACCCTAACCCTAATACTAACTCTAACCTTAACCCCAATCCTAACCCTAACACTAACCATAAGCCTAAACCTAAGCCAAAGCCTAAGCCTAAGCCTAACCCAACCCTAACCTTAACCCTAACCCTAACCCTAACCCTAACTGCAACCCCAACACTAACCCTAACCCTAACCCTAACCTTAACCTTAAGCTTAACGTTAATATTAACCTTAACCTAAACCTTAACCCTAACCCTAACCCTAACCCTAACCCTAACCCCAACCCCAACCCTAACCCTAAACCTAACCGTAACCCTAACCAAAACGCTAACCCTAACCCTAACCCTAACCCAGCACTAACCCTAACCCTAACCCTAACCCTAACCATAACCCTAAACCTAACTCTTACCCCAACCCTAACCCTAACCCTAACCCTAACCCAAATGCTAACCCTAACCCTGACCAAAACGCCAACCGTAACCGTAACCGAAACCGTAACCATAACCCTAACCCTAACCCTAACCCTAACCCCAACCCTAACCCTAACCCTAACCCAGCCCTAACCCTAACCCTAACCCTAACCCTAACCCTAACCCTAACCCTAACCCCAACCCTAACCCTAACCCTAACCCTAGCCCTAACCCTAACCCTAACCCTAACCCTAACACTAACACTAACACTAACCCTAACCCTAACAGAAACGCTAAACCTAACCCTACCCCTAACCCTAAACCTAACCCTAAACCCTAAACCCTAACACTTACCCTAACCCTAACCCTAACCCCAATCCTAACTCTAACCCTAACCATAACACTAACCGTAACCGTAACCGTAACCGTAACCCTAACCCTAACCCTAACCCTAACCCCAACCCCAACCCTAAACCTAACCCTAACCGTAACCCTAACCCTAACCAAAACGCTAACCCTAACCCTAACCCCAATCCTAACCTTAACCCTAACCCCAACCCTAACCCTAACCCAGCCCTAACCCTAACCCTAACCCTAACCCTAACCCTAACCCTAACCCCAACCCTAACCCTAACCCTAACCCAGCCCTAACCCTAACCCTAACCCTAACCCTAACCCTAACCCCAACCCCAACCCCAACCCTAACCCTAACCCTAACCCTAGCCCTAACCCTAACCCTAACCCTAACCCTAACACTAACACTAACACTAACCCTAACAGAAACGCTAAACCTAACCCTACCCCTAACCCTAAACCTAACCCTAAACCCTAAACCCTAACCCTTAACCTAACCCTAACCCTAACCCTAACCCTAACCCTAACCCAAATCCTAACTCTAACCCTAACCATAACACTAACCGTAACCGTAACCGTAACCCTAACCCTAAGCCTAACCCTAACCCTAACGCTAACGCTAACCCTAACCCTAACCCTAACGCTAACCGTAACCCTAACCCTAACCCTAACCATAACCCTAACCCTAACCCTAACAGAAACGCCAATCCTAACCCTAACCCCAATCCTAAATCTAACCCTAACCATAACACTAACCGTAACCCCTAACCCTGTAAGCCCTAACCCTGACCCTAACCCTAACCCTAACCCTAACCCTAACCCTAACCCTAACCCTAACGCTAACGCTAACGCTAACCCTAACCCTAACCCTAACCCTAACCCTAACCCCAACCCTAACCCTAACCCTAACCCTAACAACAATCCTAAACCTAACCCTAACCCTAACCGTAACACTAACCGTAACCCTAACCCTAACCGAAAGGCTAACCCTAACCCTAACCCTAACCCTCACCCTAGCCCTAGCCCTAGCCCTAGCCCTAGCCCTAACCCTAACCCTAACCCTAACCCTAACAGAAACGCTAAACCTAACCCTAAACCTAACCCTAATGCCAATCCTAAACCTAACCCTAACCCCAATCCTAACCTTAACCCTAACCCTAACCATAACACTAACATTAACCCAAACCCTAACCCTAACCCTAACTCTAACCCTAACACTAACCCTAATCCTCACCCTAACCCTAACCCTAACCCTAACCCCAACCTTAACCCTAACCCTAACACTAACCCTAACCCTTACCCCAATCCTAACCCTAACCCTAACCCTAACCATAACCCTAAACCTAACTCTAACCCCAACCCCAACCCTAACCCTAACCCTAACCCAAATGCTAACCCTAACCCTGACCGAAAAGCCAACCGTAACCGTAACCCTAACCCTAACCCTAACCCTAACCCTCACCCTAACCCCAACCCCAACCCTAACCCTAAACCTAAGACTAACCAAAACGCTAACCCTAACCCTAATACTAACTCTAACCTTAACCCCAATCCTAACCCTAACACTAACCATAAGCCTAAACCTAAGCC
>NC_138751.1:59838432-60035932 GCF_965113315.1 Podarcis vaucheri
CCCCAATCCAAACCTTAACCCTAACCCTAACCGTAACACTAACATTAACCCAAACCCTAACCCTAACCCTAACTCTAACCCTAACCCTAACACTAACCCTAATCCTCACCCTAAACCTAACCCTAACCCTAACCCCAACCCTAACCCTAACCCTAACCCTAACCCTCACCCCAATCCTAACCCTAACCCTAACCCTAACCATAACCCTAAACCTAACTCTAACCCCAACCCCAACCCTAACCCTAACCCTAACCCTAACCCTAACCCAAATGCTAACCCTAACCCTGACCGAAAAGCCAACCGTAACCGTAACCGTAACCGTAGCCCTAACCCTAACCCTAACCCTAACCCTAACCCCAACCCTAACCCTAACACTAACCAAAACGCTAACCCTAACCCTAATACTAACTCTAACCTTAACCCCAATCCTAACCCTAACACTAACCATAAGCCTAAACCTAAGCCAAAGCCTAAGCCTAAGCCTAACCCAACCCTAACCTTAACCCTAACCGCAACCCCAACACTAACCCTAACCCTAACCTTAACCTTAAGCTTAACCTTAACCTTAACCTAAACCTTAACCCTAACCCTAACCCTAACCCTAACCCTAACCCTAACCCTAACCCTAACCCTAACCCCAACCCCAACCCTAACCCTAAACCTAACCATACCCCTAACCAAAACGCTAACCCTAACCCTAACCCTAACCCTAACCCAGCCCTAACCCTAACCCTAACCATAACCCTAAACCTAACTCTTACCCCAACCCTAACCCTAACCCTAACCCTAACCCAAATGCTAACCCTAACCCTGACCGAAACGCCAACCGTAACCGTAACCGAAACCGTAACCCTAACCCTAACCCTAACCCCAACCCTAACACTAACACTAACCAAAACGCTAACCCTAACCCTAATACTAACACTAACCTTAACCCCAATCATAACCCTAACAATAACCATAAGCCTAAACCTAAGCCAAAGCCTAAGCCTAAGCCTAACCCAACCCTAACCCTAACCCTAACCCTAACCCTAACCCTAACCGCAACCCCAACACTAACCCTAACCATAACCCTAAACCTAACTCTAACCCCAACCCTAACCCTAACCCAAACCCAAATGCTAACCCAAAACCCTAACCGAAATGCCAACCGTAACCGTAACCCTAAGCCTAACCCTAACCCTTGCCCCTACAATAACCCTAACACTAACCAAAACGCTAAAACCTAACCCTTATACTAACTCTAACCTTAACCCCAATCCTAACCCTAACCCTAACCATAAGCCTAAACCTAAGCCTAAGCCTAAGCCTAAGCCTAAGCCTAAGCCTAAGCCTAAGCCCAACCCTAACCCTAACCCTAACCTTAACCCTAACCCTAACCCTAACCGCAACCCCAACCCTAACCCTAACCTTAACCTTAACTTTAACCTTAACCTTAACCTAAACCTAAACCTAAACCTAAACCTAAACCTAAACCTAAACCTAAACCTAAACCTAAACCTTAACCCTAACCCTAACCCTAACCCTAACCCTAACCCTAACCCTAACCCCAACCCCAAACCTAACCCTAAACCTAACCCTAACCCTAACCCTAACCCTAACCCTAACCCTAACACTAACCCTAACTCTAACCCTAACCCTAACCCTAACCCAGCCCTAACCCTAACCCTAACCCTAACCCTAACCCTCACCTTAGCCCTAACCCTAACCCTAACCCTAACAACAATCCTAACCCTAACCCTAACCGTAACCCTAACCGTAACCCTAACCCTAACCGAAATGCTAACCCTAACCGTAACCATAACCGTAACCGTAACCGTAACCGTAACCCTAACCCTAACCCTAACCCTAACCCTAACTCTAACCCTAGCCCTAGCCCTAGCCCTAACCCTAACCCTAACCCTAACCCTAACCCTCACCTTAGCCCTAACCCTAACCCTAACCCTAACCCTAACAACAATCCTAACCGTAACCGTAACCCTAACCCTAACCCTAACCCTAACCCTAACCGTAACCCTAACCGTAACCGTAACCGTAACCCTAACCAAAACGCTAACCCTAACCGTAACCGTAACCCTAACCCTAACCCTAACCCTTACCCTAACCCCAACCCTAACCCTAACCCCAACCCTAACCCTAACCCTAACCATAACCCTAACCCAAACCCTAACCCTAACCCAAACCCTAACCCTAACCCTAACCCTAACCCTAACCCTAACCCTAACCCTAATCTTAACTGTAACCCTAACCCTAACCCTAACCCCAACCCTAACTCTAACCCTTACCCTAACCCTAACCCTAACCCTAACCCCAACCCCAAACCTAACCCTAAACCTAATCCTAACCCTAACCAAAACGCTAACCCTAACCCTAACCCTAACCCTAACCCTAACCCTAACCCTAGTCCAACCCTAACCCTAACCCTAACCCTAGTCCAACCCTAACCCTAACCCTAACCCTAACCCTAACCCTAACCCAGCCCCAACCCTAACCCTAACTGTCAGGGGTTCAGGAGCAGAGGCGAGGGCAAGGGAGGAAACAGAGAGCGAGGGGGAGGAGGCAGAAGGAAAGATGAGTGATGACGACGACCCGAGATCTCCGAGTCTTTCCAGTGAATCAGAAGATTCACAGGAAGGAGCGCCAGTGGCCAGAGCAAGAGGGGAGCTTAGGGGGACACCCCAGGAAGAAGGGACCGGAGGGGGCTCAGAGAGCAGCAGTTGGAAATCGGGGCCAGCATCACCAGCAGAACGCAGTGGGGAGGAAGGGCGCCAGGTACCGAGTTCTGGCAGCTCGCAGCAGGAGGGAGGACATGAGTCAGGAGTGGCCACACCTCCATCGGGGAGCGAGGAAACGGTCAGGCGGCAAGTGGAAGGTTGGGCGCGCGCGCCAAGTTCAAATACACAGGAAGGTGTCGCAGCAAGCAGCCCGGAAAGGGAGCCAGGTCCTAAAGCCCGCCGCAAGGAGACAGAAGGCGGGTCAGCGTCAGAAGCGTCCCGAAAGGAAGAGACCACGGGGGGCAGAGGGACCCAGAGAAGAACGGTCAGGCGGAAAAGGTGGAGTAAGGCTGGGATATTAAGTTGGTGTACAGGAGGCGGGGACTCAGACAGAGCTTCGCCGGTCTAACCCTTAAGACGTAGAGCTGCACGCAGCCGCTTGAGAATGGAAACTGTAACTCAATAAAGACTTTTACAAAGTGACCGCTGGCTAGCGTGATCGTCTGTGAGCTAGGATCTGGAGCAGCTCTGACAGTAAGCTCCGTCTCCAATTGTGGGCATCTACGGTCTCGCGGAGAGGAGAGAAAGCGGGTGCCTACTAGCGAGCTCACGAACGGCAGACAATATGACGGCCGAACAGCAGATAGCGGCACTCAGAGAAGCAGTGACACGACTGAATGCCGAGGCGCTTGCATCCAGGAAGAGAGAGGAGGACGCAGCTGCCGCCTACAGGGATCTCCAGGTCGGGTTGGAAATGCTTACGAAGCAAGGGCAACTGACACCCAAACCGGAGGGGATTGGGTTGGGGAGACGAACAGGCAGTCTGGTCTCTCACTTTGATGGGAATTTGCAACAGTACCCCAACTTTAGAGCAGATGTAAAGTGTGCACTGCAACTGCTTTAGAGGCTTTAAAGACTTTAGAGATGAGCAAGAGAAGGTGGGATTCATCATGTCCCATTTGCATGGAGATGCTAAAGCGTGGCTGCGCAATTTGTGGAGGGATAAGGATCCAGCACTCCAAAATGCGGATGCCTTTATTAAAGCGATGGATGGGTGCTTTTTATCAAGCATAGACGTGGATCTTGCCAGGAGAGAGGTGCATGGGCTGAAGCAAGGGAGGGCCAGTGTAAGACAGTACCACGCCCGCTTTTTTGCATTGGTCAGTGCCCTGGAATGGGACAGAGATTCGGCTCCAGTCAGAGACCTGTTTTGGGAAGGATTGAACAGCACAGTTAAGGACGAAATTGCAAGGGGGGAGAGGCCCCGGACCACGCAGGAGATCGTTCAGAGGGCGCTGGCTGTTGGGGTGCGGCTGGAGGAACGTCCATGGAGCAGGGACGAAGGGCGTGGCGGGCGCGAACCAGCGAGAGGGTTCTCCTTCGTTCCCAGGGAAGCTGCGCATGCGCAATCCACACCTCCGCCAGGAGGGGGAGCGGAACCTATGGAGGTTGGCGGTGCCAGGGCTCAGTCAGCAGCCAGAGCCCTAGCACCGGGAGCAGTCAAAGCGAAGCCTCCTAGAGGGGACCGGAAATGTTACATCTGCGAAAGTCCGCAGCATATGGCGAAAGAGTGTCCCCAGAGGATCCACAAGCTCAATGCAGCCTCTGCAACAGTGACTGCAGCTCCTCTGCACGGAGAATCACAGCAGGGAAATGATGGAGTCTGGCTGGAGAAAGAGGCACTGGGGCCCAGCCAGACAAGTCAGTGAAGCAGGAGGAGACACAACTGCAGCTGGGGACGCTGCAAGCAATCCCCCACAAATACGCAGGATTTTTGGAGGTTTTCTGCGAGAAGGAGGCGGACAGGCTTCCCCCTCACAGACCAAATGACTGCAAAATTGACCTACTGCCAGGGGCGGCGCTAACAAAAGGGAAGCTGTATTCCATGTCTGAGGACGAACTACAGGAACTCAAAGAATTCATTGAGCATAATTTGGAGCGCGGTTTCATCCGGGAGTCCAAGGCAGTGGGGGGCAGTCCTGTATTCTTTGTTAAGAAGCGGGACACGCCCCAGAAAAGGCTCATTGTGGACTATCGGACCTTAAACAGCATGACCAAGCCATCGGACTTCCCCATGCCCAGGATCGACGACCTCCTCGCAAAAGTACGCAAGGGCAGCGTGTTCACCAAGTTGGACCTGCGAGGGGCGTACAACCTCATTCGCATGCGGGAAGGAGATGAGTGGAAGACAGCCATGTTCACGCCCCTGGGCACCTACGAAAAGTGCCAGTTCGACATGACGGAGGTGGATTTCCTGGGCTACAAGTTGTCAGACAAGTTGCAGCAGGAGGGAGGACATGAGTCAGGAGTGGCCACACCTCCATCGGGGAGCGAGGAAACGGTCAGGCGGCAAGTGAAAGGTTGGGCGCGCGCGCCAAGTTCAAATACACAGGAAGGTGGCGCAGTAAGCAGCCCGGAAAGGGAGCCAGGTCCTAAAGCCCGGCGCAAGGAGACAGAAGGGTCCGGGGGTCAGCGTCAGAAGCGTCCCGAAAGGAAGAGACCATGGGGGGCAGAGGGACCCAGAGAAGAACGGTCAGGCGGAAAAGGTGGAGTAAGTCTAGGATATTAAGTTGGTGTACAGGAGGCGGGGACTCAGACAGAGCTTCGCCGGTCTAACCCTTAAGACGTAGAGCTGCACGCAGCCGCTTGAGAATGGAAACTGTAACTCAATAAAGACTTTTACAAAGTGACCGCTGGCTAGCGTGATCCTCTGTGAGCTAGGATCTGGAGCAGCTCTGACACTAACGCTAACCCTAACCCTCACCTTAGCCCTAACCCTAACCCTAACCCTAACCCTAACAACAATCCTAACCCTAACACTAACCGTAACCCTAACAGTAACCCTAACCCTAACCGAAACGCTAACCCTAACCGTAATCGTAACCCTAACCCTAACCCTAACCCTAACCCTAACCTAACCCTAACCCTAACCCTAACCCTAACCCTAACCCTAACCCTCACCTTAGCCCTAACCCTAACCGTAACCCTAACCCTAACAACAATCCTAACCGTAACCCTAACCGTAACCCTAACCGAAACGCTAACCCTAACCGTAACCGTAACCCTAACCCTAACCCTAACCCTAACCGTAACCCTAACCGTAACCCTAACCGAAACGCTAACCCTAACCGTAACCGTAACCATAACCATAACTGTAACCCTAACCCTAATCCTAATCCTAATCCTAATCCTAATCCTAATCCTAATCCTCACCCTAACCCTAACCCTAACCCCAACCCTAACCCTAACCCTAACCCTCACCCGAATCCTAACACTAACCCTAACCCTAAATCTAACCCTAACCCTAACCCTAACTCTAACCCCAACCCTAACCCTAACCCTAACCCTAACCCTAACCCTAACCCTAATCTTAACTGTAACCCTAACCCTAACCCCAACCCTAACTCTAACCCTTACCCTAACCCTAACCCTAACCCTAACCCCAACCCCAAACCTAACCCTAAACCTAATCCTAACCCTAACCAAAACGCTAACCCTAACCCTAACCCTAACCCTAGCCCAACCCTAACCCTAACCCTAACCCTAACCCTAACCCAGCCCTAACCGTAACCCTAACTGTCAGGGGTTCAGGAGCAGAGGCGAGGGCAAGGGAGGAAACAGAGAGCGAGGGGGAGGAGGCAGAAGGAAAGATGAGTGATGACGACGACCCGAGATCTCCGAGTCTTTCCAGTGAATCAGAAGATTCACAGGAAGGAGCGCCAGTGGCCAGAGCAAGAGGGGAGCTTAGGGGGACACCCCAGGAAGAAGGGACCGGAGGGGGCTCAGAGAGCAGCAGTAGGAAATCGGGGCCAGCATCACCAGCAGAACGCAGTGGGGAGGAAGGGCGCCAGGTACCGAGTTCTGGCAGCTCGCAGCAGGAGGGAGGACATGAGTCAGGAGTGGCCACACCTCCATCGGGGAGCGAGGAAACGGTCAGGCGGCAAGTGAAAGGTTGGGCGCGCGCGCCAAGTTCAAATACACAGGAAGGTGGCGCAGTAAGCAGCCCGGAAAGGGAGCCAGGTCCTAAAGCCCGGCGCAAGGAGACAGAAGGGTCCGGGGGTCAGCGTCAGAAGCGTCCCGAAAGGAAGAGACCACGGGGGGCAGAGGGACCCAGAGAAGAACGGTCAGGCGGAAAAGGTGGAGTAAGTCTAGGATATTAAGTTGGTGTACAGGAGGCGGGGACTCAGACAGAGCTTCGCCGGTCTAACCCTTAAGACGTAGAGCTGCACGCAGCCGCTTGAGAATGGAAACTGTAACTCAATAAAGACTTTTAAAAAGTGACCGCTGGCTAGCGTGATCCTCTGTGAGCTAGGATCTGGAGCAGCTCTGACACTAACGCTAACCCTAACCCTCACCTTAGCCCTAACCCTAACCCTAACCCTAACCCTAACCCTAACAACAATCCTAACCCTAACACTAACCGTAACCCTAACAGTAACCCTAACCCTACCCGAAACGCTAACCCTAACCGTAATCGTAACCCTAACCCTAACCCTAACCCTAACCCTAACCCTAACCCTAACCCTCACCTTAGCCCTAACCCTAACCGTAACCCTACCCCTAACAACATTCCTAACCGTAACCCTAACCCTAACAACAATCCTAACCGTAACCCTAACCGTAACCCTAACCGAAACGCTAACCCTAACCGTAACCGTAACCATAAACATAACCGTAACCCTAACCCTAACCCTAATCCTAATCCTAATCCTAATCCTAATCCCAATCCTCACCCTAACCCTAACCCTAACCCTAACCCTAACCCCAACCCTAACCCTAACCCTAACCCTCACCCGAATCCTAACACTAACCCTAACCCTAAATCTAACCCTAACCCTAACCCTAACTCTAACCCCAACCCTAACCCCAACCCTAACCCTAACCCTAACCCTAACCCTAACCCAAATGCTAACGCTAACCCTAACCGAAACGCCAACCGTAACCGTAACCGTAACCCTAACCCTAACCCTAACCCCAACCCTAACCCTAACACTACCCAAAACGCTAACCCTAACCATAATACTAACTCTAACCTTAACCCCAATCCTAACCCTAACCCTAACCATAAGCCTAAACCTAAGCCTAAGCCTAAACCCAACCCTAACCCTAACCCTAACCCCAATCCTAACTCTAACCCTAACCATAACACTAACCGTAACCGTAACCCTAACCCTAACCCTAACCCTAACCCTAACCCTAACCCTAACCCTAATCCTAATCCCAATCCTCACCCTAACCCTAACCCTAACCCTAACCCTAACCCCAACCCTAACCCTAACCCTAACCCTCACCCGAATCCTAACACTAACCCTAACCCTAAATCTAACCCTAACCCTAACCCTAACTCTAACCCCAACCCTAACCCCAACCCTAACCCTAACCCTAACCCTAACCCAAATGCTAACGCTAACCCTAACCGAAACGCCAACCGTAACCGTAACCGTAACCCTAACCCTAACCCTAACCCCAACCCTAACCCTAACACTACCCAAAACGCTAACCCTAACCCTAATACTAACTCTAACCTTAACCCCAATCCTAACCCTAACCCTAACCATAAGCCTAAACCTAAGCCTAAGCCTAAACCCAACCCTAACCCTAACCCTAACCCTAACCCTAACCCTAACCCTAACCCTCACCCTAACCCTAACCGCAACGCCAACACTAACCCTAACCCTAACCTTAACCTTAACGCCAATCCTAACCCTAACCCTAACCCTAACCCCAATCCTAACCTTAACCCTAACCGTAACTCTAACCCTAACCCTAACCCTAACCTTTACCCTAACCCTAACCCCAACCCGAACCCTAACAATAAACAAAACGCTAACCCTAACCCTAACACTATTCATAACGCTAACGCTAACCCTAACCCTAACCCCAACCCTAACCCTAACCCTAACCCTAACCATAACTCTAACCGAAACACTAAACCTAACCCTAACCCTAACCCAAATCCTAACCCTAACCCCAATCCTAACCGTAACCCTAACCCTAAACCTATCCCTAACACTAGCCCTAACTCTAACCCCACTAACCCTAACCCCAACCCCAACCCCAACCCTAAACCTAACCCTAAACGAAACGCTAACCCTAACCCTAACCGAAACGCTAACCCTAACCCTACCCCTACCCCAACCCCAACCCTAACCCTAACCCTAACCAAAACGCTAACCCTAACCCTAATCCCAATCCTAACCCTAACCCTAACCCTAACCCCAATCCTAACCCTAATCCTAACCCTAACCCTAACCCTAACCCTAACCCAAACCCTAACCATAACCCCAACCCTAACCCTAACCCTAACCCAGCCCTAACCCTAACGCTAACCCTAACCCTAACCGCAACCATAACGGTAACCTTAAACTTAACCCTAACCCTAACCCTAAACCTAACCCTAACTTTAACCCTAACCCTAACCCTAACCCTAACCCCAACCCTAACCCTAACTGTCAGGGGTTCAGGAGCAGAGGCGAGGGCAAGGGAGGAAACAGAGAGCGAGGGGGAGGAGGCAGAAGGAAAGATGAGTGATGACGACGACCCGAGATCTCCGAGTCTTTCCAGTGAATCAGAAGATTCACAGGAAGGAGCGCCAGTGGCCAGAGCAAGAGGGGAGCTTAGGGGGACACCCCAGGAAGAAGGGACCGGAGGGAGCTCAGAGAGCAGCAGTTGGAAATCGGGGCCAGCATCACCAGCAGAACGCAGTGGGGAGGAAGGGCGCCAGGTACCGAGTTCTGGCAGCTCGCAGCAGGAGGGAGGACATGAGTCAGGAGTGGCCACACCTCCATCGGGGAGCGAGGAAACGGTCAGGCGGCAAGTGAAAGGTTGGGCGCGCGCGCCAAGTTCAAATACACAGGAAGGTGGCGCAGTAAGCAGCCCGGAAAGGGAGCCAGGTCCTAAAGCCCGGCGCAAGGAGACAGAAGGGTCCGGGGGTCAGCGTCAGAAGCGTCCCGAAAGGAAGAGACCACGGGGGGCAGAGGGACCCAGAGAAGAACGGTCAGGCGGAAAAGGTGGAGAGTAAGTCTAGGATATTAAGTTGGTGTACAGGAGGCGGGGACTCAGACAGAGCTTCGCCGGTCTAACCCTTAAGACGTAGAGCTGCACGCAGCCGCTTGAGAATGGAAACTGTAACTCAATAAAGACTTTTACAAAGTGACCGCGGGCTAGCGTGATCCTCTGTGAGCTAGGATCTGGAGCAGCTCTGACACTAACGCTAACCCTAACCCTCACCTTAGCCCTAACCCTAACCCTAACCCTAACCCTAACAACAATCCTAACACTAACCGTAACCCTAACAGTAACCCTAACCCTAACCGAAACGCTAACCCTAACCGTAATCGTAACCCTAACCCTAACCCTAACCCTAAACCTAACCCTAACCCTAACCCTAACCCTAACCCTCACCTTAGCCCTAACCCTAACCGTAACCCTAACCCTAACAACAATCCTATCCGTAACCCTAACCGTAACCCTAACCGAAATGCTAACCCTAACCGTAACCGTAACCGTAACCATAACCATAACCATAACCCTAACCCTAATCCTAATCCTAATCCTAATCCTAATCCTCACCCTCACCCTAACCCTAACCCTAACCCTAACCCTAACCCCAACCCTAACCCTAACCCTCACCCGAATCCTAACACTAACCCTAACCCTAAATGTAACCCTAACCCTAACCCTAACTCTAACCCCAACCCTAACCCCAACCCTAACCCTAACCCTAACCCTAACGCTAACCCTAACCCAAATGCTAACGCTAACCCTAACCGAAACGCCAACCGTAACCGTAACCGTAACCCTAACCCTAACCCTAATACTAACTCTAACCTTAACCCCAATCCTAACCCTAACCCTAACCATAAGCCTAAACCTAAGGCTAAGCCTAAACCCAACCCTAACCCTAACCCTAACCCTAACCCTAACCGCAACGCCAACACTAACCCTAACCCTAACCTTAACCTTAACGCCAATCCTAACCCTAACCCTAACCCTAACCCTAACCATAACTCTAACCCTAACCCTAACCCTAACCTTAACCCTAACCCTAACCCTAACCCCAACCCGAACCCTAACAATAACCAAAACGCTAACCCTAACCCTAACACTAATCATAACGCTAACCCTAACCCTAACCCTAACCCTAACCCCAACCCTAACCCTAACCCTAACCATAACTCTAACCGAAACACTAAACCTAACCCTAACCCTAACCCAAATCCTAACCCTAACCCCAATCCTAACCGTAACCCTAACCCTAACCCTATCCCTAACACTAGCCCTAACTCTAACCCCACTAACCCTAACCCCAACCCCAACCCCAACCCTAAACCTAACCCTAAACGAAACGCTAACCCTAACCCTAACCGAAACGCTAACCCTAACCCTACCCCTACACCACCCCAACCCTAACCCTAACCCTAACCAAAACGCTAACCCTAACCCTAATCCCAATCCTAACCCTAACCCTAACCCCAATCCTAACCCTAATCCTAACCCTAACCCTAACCCTAACCCTAACCCAAACCCTAACCATAACCCCAACCCTAACCCTAACCCTAACCCAGCCCTAACCCTAACGCTAACCCTAACCCTAACCGCAACCATAACGGTAACCTTAAACTTAACCCTAACCCTAACCCTAAACCTAACCCTAACTTTAACCCTAACCCTAACCCTAACCCTAACCCTAACCCCAACCCTAACCCTAACTCTAACCCTAGCCCTAGCCCTAATCCTAACCCTAACCCTAACCCTAACCCTAACCCTAACACTAACACTAACACTAACGCTAACCCTAACCCTAACCCTAACAGAAACGCTAAACCTAACCCTAACCCTAACCCTAACCCTAACCTTCACCTTAGCCATAACCATAACCGTAACCCTAACCCTAACAACAATCCTAACCGTAACCCTAACCGTAACCCTAACCGAAACGCTAACCCTAACCGTAACCCTAACCGTAACCATAACCATAACCGTAACCCTAACCCTAACCCTAACCCTAATCCTAATCCTAATCCTAATCCTCACCCTAACCCTAACCCCAACCCTAACCCTAACCCTCACCCGAATCCTAACCCTAACCCTAACCCTAAATCTAACCCTAACCCTAACTCTAACCCCAACCCTAACCCTAACCCCAACCCTAACCCTAACCCTAACCCTAACCCTAACCCAAATGCTAACCCTAACCCTAACCGAAACGCCAACCGTAACCGTAACCCTAACCCTAACCCTAACCCCAACCCTAACCCTTACACTACCCAAAACGCTAACCCTAACCCTAATACTAACTCTAACCTTAACCCCAATCCTAACCCTAACCCTAACCCTAACCCTAACCCTAACCGCAACGCCAACACTAACCCTAACCCTAACCTTAACCTTAACCTTAACCCTAACCCTAACCATAACCATAACCATAACCATAACCATAACCATAACCATAACCATAACCATAACCGTAAACCTAACCGTAACCGTAACATTGACCGTAACCCTAACCCTAACCCTAACCTTAACCCTAACCCTAACCCTAACCCTAACGCTAACCCTAACCCTAACCCTAACCCTAACCCTAACACTAATCATAACTGTCAGGGGTTCAGGAGCAGAGGCGAGGGCAAGGGAGGAAACAGAGAGCGAGGGGGAGGAGGCAGAAGAAAGGATGAGTGATGACGACGACCCGAGATCTCCGAGCCTTTCCAGTGAATCAGAAGATTCACAAAAAGGAGCACCAGTGGCCAGGGCAAGGGGGGAGACTAGGGGGACACCCCAGGAAGAAAGAGCCAGAGGGGACTCAGAGGGGAGCAGTTGGAGATAGGGACCAACGTCACCGCCAGAGAGTAGGAAAGAGGAAGAGCGCCAGGGAGCAAGCGCTGGCAGCTCGCAACAGGAGGGAGGGCACGAGTCAGGAGTGGCCACACCTTCATCGGGGAGCGAAGTGACGGTTAGACGGAAAGTGGAAGGTTGGGCGCGCGCGCCAAGTTCAAATGCACAGGAAGGTGGCGCAGTAGGCAGCCCGGAAAGGGAGCCAGGTCCTAAAGCCCGGCGCAAGGAGACAGGAGAGTCAGGGGGGTCAGCGTCAGAAGAATGCCGGAAGGAAGAGACCCAGGGGGGCAGAGGGACCCAGAGGAGAACTGTCAGGCGGAAAAGGTGGAGCAGGGCTAGGATATTAAGTTGGTGCGCAAGGGGCGGAGACTCAGACGGAGCTTCGCCGATCTAAGCATAAGACGTAGGGTTGCACGCAGCAGCTCGAGAATGGAGACTGTAACTCAATAAAGACTTTTATTTAACGATCGCTGGCTAGCGTGATCCTCTGTGAGCTAGGATCTGGAAGTAACCCTGACAGTAAGCTCCGTCACATCAAATTGTGGGCATCCACGGCCTCGCGGAGAGGAGGGAAAGCGGGTGCCTACAAGAGAGCTCACGAACGGCAGACAATATGACGGCCGAACAGCAAATAACGGAACTCAGAGAAGCAGTTTCACGACTGAATGCCGAGGCGCTGGCGTCCAGGAAGAGAGAGGAGGAAGCAGCTGCCGCCTACAGGGATCTCCAGGTCAGGTTGGACGTGCTTACGAAGCAAGGGCAACAGACACCCAAATCAGAGGGGATTGGGTTGGGGAGACGCACAGGCGGTCTAGTCTCGCACTTCGATGGGAATTTGCAACAGTACCCCAACTTTAGAGCAGACGTAATGTGTGCACTGCAACTACTGCACAAAGACTTTAGAGATGAACAAGAGAAAGTGGGGTTCATCATGTGCCATTTGCATGGAGACGCAAAAGCATGGCTGCGCAATTTGTGGAGAGATAAGGATCCTGCGCTCCAAAATGCGGACGCCTTTATTAAAGCGATGGATGGCTGTTTTTTATCAAGCATTGACGTGGATCTTGCCCGAAAGGAGGTGCATGGACTAAGGCAAGGGAGGGCCAGCGTAAGGCAGTATCATGCCCGCTTTTTCGCTTTAGTCAGTGCCCTGGAATGGGACAGAGATTCGGCTCCTGTCAGAGACCTTTTTTGGGAGGGCTTGCACAACTCGGTTAAAGATGAGATTGCGAGGGGGGAGAGACCCCGGACCACGCAGGAGATCGTTCAGAGGGCGCTGGCGGTGGGGGTGCGGCTGGAAGAACGTCCGTGGAGCAGGGACGAAGGGCGCAGCGGGCGCGAACCAGCCAGGGGCTCCTCCTTCCTTCCCAGAGAAGCAGCGCGTGTGCAATCCACGCCCCCAACAGGGGGAGGGGTGGAACCGATGGAGGTTGGGAGTGCAAGGGCTCAGTCAGCAGCCAGAGCCCTAGCACCGGCAGCAGTGAAAGCGAAGCCTCCTAGAGGGAACAGGAAGTGTTATATCTGCGAGGATCCAGGGCATATGGCGAAAGAGTGTCCCCGGAGGCTCCACAAGCACACTGCAGCCTCAGCAATGGTGACTGCAGCAACGCAGCAAGGAGAACCACAGCAGGGAAACGACGATGTCTGGCTGGAGGAAGAGGCACTGGGGCCCAGCCAGACGTGTCAGTGAAGCAGTCCCCAGAGATTTTACCGCCCATGGACCCCCTCCCGCCCAAGCCAGTAGTGAGGCTCACCGCATCGCTCCAGCTACCCAATGGAATCACCATGGACGTGCCAATCACCGTCGACTCGGGAAGCAATGCAGATTTCATAGGGCAGGACTTTGTCGACCGGCACGCTATACAGTTGCTGCCTGCCACGCTGCCCCTGCAGGTTGTCACGGTGGATGGCAGGGAGCTGCTAGGGGGGCAAGTGGTGAAGCAGACGCCACCTATGGTGCTGCGGCTTGGAAATCACAGGGAAATCATCAGCTTCAACGTCACTCAACTCTCGGACACGCCTATTGTATTGGGCATGAGTTGGCTGGACAAGCACAGCCCGACGCTGGCTTGGTACCAGAGGCAGCTGACCTTCGGCTCTTCCTTTTGTGCTGAACACTGCATCATGCCCCAGCAGGAAGGGGAGCAAGAGGAGTCACAGCTGCTGCTAGGCACGCTGCAAGCGATTCCCCACAAGTACGCAGACTTTTTGGAGGTTTTCTGCGAGAAGGAGGCAGACAAGCTACCCCCCCACAGACCATATGACTGCAAAATTGACCTGCTGCCGGGGGCGGCGCTGCCCAAAGGGAAGCTGTATTCCATGTCTGAAGACGAACTGCAGGAACTCAAAGAGTTCATAGATCATAATTTGAAGCGCGGTTTCATCCGAGAGTCCCAGGCAGCGGGGGGCAGTCCTGTATTCTTTGTGAAGAAGCGAGACACGCCCCAAAAAAGACTCGTAGTGGACTACCGCATTTTGAACAGTGTCACCAAGCCATCGGACTTCCCCATGCCCCGAATCGACCACCTCCTCGCAAAAGTACGCAAGGGCAGCGTGTTCACCAAGTTGGACCTGCGAGGGGCGTACAACCTCATTCGCATGCGGGAAGGAGATGAGTGGAAGACAGCCATGTTCACGCCCCTGGGCACCTACGAATATAGAGTTATGCCTTTTGGATTGCAAAATGGCTCCCACGTTTTTCAAGCTTTCATGCATCACGTGTTGGCGGGGCTCCTCTACAAGACGTGTGTCTGTTTCTTGGATGACATCCTGATCTTTTCGGAATCGCAGCAGGAGCATGACAGACACATCAGGGAAGTGCTGAGCAGGCTCCAGCAACATAGGCTTTACGCCAAGCTGGAGAAGTGCCAATTCGACGTGACGGAGGTGGATTTCCTGGGCTACAAGTTGTCCGACAAGGGGCTCGCCATGGACAGCGCCAAGGTTCGAGCGGTGTTGGATTGGAAAAGCCCACGCAACCGGAAGGAGGTCCAACGGTTTGTCGGCTTCGCGAACTTCTATCGCAAGTTCATCAAAGGCTTCGCTATGCAGACAGCGGCCATCACGGACACGCTCAGTTCCAAGAAAAAGAAGTTCATCTGGACAGCGCAGGCGGAGCAGTCTTTTCAGGCACTCAAGCGTCTTTTCGCGTCGGAGGAACAGCTGCTTCATGTCGACCCCAGCAGGCCGATGAGAGTTGAAACAGACGCCTCGGACAGGGCCGTCGGAGCAGTCCTGCTGCAGAAGGACCCGCAGGGGGTTTGGAGGCCCGGAGCGTTTTACTCCAGGAAGCTCAGCAAGTCCGAACAGAACTACACCATCTGGGACAGGGAGTTGCTGGCTATTCATGCAGCGTTCAAAGCATGGAGGCACTTCCTGATTGGAGCCAAGCACACGGTGCAGGTCTGCACGGACCACAAGAATCTGGAGCACTGGCGCACGGCACAGTTCCTGAACCAGAGGCAGATACGTTGGGCTGAGTTCTTTGCGAACTTCGACTTCCGAATAGAGTATGTCCCGGGGGACACCAACATCATGGAGGACGCGCTCTCCCGTAAGCCACAGTATCTGGAGGACGCCACGCCAGCGACCGCCATGCACATCTTCGCACCAACAGTGTGGGCGTGCGCTGCGGCGACAGTGGACCTGGAGGCGGTGCGACGAGCGTTGCAGAATGACTCCTTCGTGCAAGCAAAGATGGCAGAGATGCAAAGGGGCACGGCAGCGACCGACGGGTTCCAGCTGAGAGATGGATTGCTCATCCGCAAAGGGGCCATCTACGTGCCGGGAGACGAACTTCGCGCCAAGGTACTGCATCAGCTGCACGACGCGCCCACTGCCGGGCACTTTGGCAAGGAGAAGACGGTGGAATTAGTCGCCAGGGATTTCTGGTGGCCCGGAATGAGAGGGGAGGTCGCGGACTATGTGGCGAGGTGCGACACCTGCCAGAGGGCCAAACCAGTGCACAGACCGCCGGCCGGACTGTTGGAACCGCTGCAAACTCCGGTCGAGCCATGGGAGAGAGTCGCCCTGGACTTCGTCACGGATCTGCCCAGCTCGAGGGGCAAGATGGCCGTGCTGGTGGTGGTGGACTTGTTCTCCAAGATGGCACATTTCATCCCGTGTGCGAAGGTGGCCACGGCGGAACAAACGGCCAAACTGTTCATAGATCACGTGTTCAAGGTTCACGGTCTGCCACGGTCTATTCTGTCCGACCGCGGGCGGCAGTTCATCTCGAATTTCTGGCAGAAGCTGATGGGCTTCCTAAACGTCAAGATCAACCTGGCGTCGGCGAGACACCCGCAGACCAACGGGCAAGCGGAGCGGGTCAATGCCATCATGCAGCAGTACCTGAGATGCTATGCGAATCAACAGCCTGCGACGTGGGTGGATTACCTGCCGCTCGCCGAGTTCGCCTACAACAACACGAAGCACGTGTCCACGGGGGTCACGCCGTTCTTCGCCAACAACGGGAGGCACCCCAGAACCTTCCCGGGACTGGAAAGACTGGTGGAGGGGGAGCCGCAGACAGCAGATGCGTTCGCGTCGGAGTTGCAGGAGGTCCACAATCAGCTGCGGCGGCACCTGGAGCTGGCCAAACACGCATACAAGGTGCAGGCAGACAAACACAGAAGGGTTGGCGAAGAGATCCACGTGGGAGACTGGGTCTGGTTAGCAGCCCACGCAGTGCCGGCCAGGTCGTTGGCCAAGAAGAAACTAGGGCATAAGCAACTGGGGCCCTACCAAGTCGAAGAGCAGGTCAACCCGGTGGCCTTCAGGCTGGCGCTTCCGGAGGGTTCCAGAATGCATCCGGTGTTCCACAGATCGGTGCTCACTCCCTACAAGGCACCGCACAGGTTTCAGGAACCCGGAACGGCGCCGAGTCCGCTCCGAGAGGGAACCAGGCAACGGGGAGTGGCACAGGAGGTGCGCCTCAACGAAGTCACGGAGATTTTGGACTCCAGATGGGGGGAAGAGGGGGTAGAATACCTTCTCGCTAAGGAGGGCACCCCGGCCAGTGCCAACAGCTGGGTGCCGGGCTACGCTTTAGATGAACCTCTGCTCAAGGAAGAGTTTCATGCCCTCTTCCCCCATAGGCCAATGCCAGCGGACTTTTTCGACGACTGGCTTTTCACGCCCACGCTTTCAGCCAGCACGTTCCGGGGGTTCGACTCGGATGAGGAACCGACACGAGACGCCCGTTCCCCGGAGGGGTCGCCCTCGGGATCTGCTTCAGAACCCTCGTATTGGTGGGATGATCGACCAGAGGAGCAGTGGCGCAGGAAGTGGCTGGAGGGTCCAGGACGAGCAACGCCTCCAGAAGGAAGCGAGGGAGAGACGGACATGGACGTTTTCGGGGACGACCAGGGTCTCGAGCACGGCGGCACAGAGATGGAAGCAGAGGTGACCGTCGTCGACGAGAGCAGGGAGGAAGAACCGGAAGACTTCGGATGGAGGCCCGCCACGGGAAGCGAACTGTACCCGACATTCGTCCCCTTGACACTGCAGCACCCAGTTCCCGCACCGGAAGGAGGGGAGGGGGGAAGAGGGGGCTTCGAGGGGGGGATGGATGTCAGGGGTTCAGGAGCAGAGGCGAGGGCAGAACAAAACACCCCAAACACAGAGCAGAGGCAGCTCAGGACAATCTGCTGCCTTGGGCAAAGCTCAAGATGGTGCCTTCTCCTAAGGCACAGACAGAAGCCAATTTGACTGGTAGTTTAATCTTCAATACTGGTAAAAGGACTGCATCCAGAGGACAGCAGGCTAATGCAAGGGGTACAGGCCAGACAACATGGCACTCATATGGCACTGTCCCTCCCTGCACCTCAGCACCTGTCACCTGAGGCAACTGCCTCCCTCTGCCTCATCGTAGGGCTGGCCCAGAAGAAAGGTATTAGTTTGGTCTTAGGAAACACAATCAGCTGGTTTGATTTCACTCCTCAATATACAGCTTTACAATGCAGAGAAATAATGTTTGGTTTCATTTCAGTACACACCTGCCATATCTCCTTCAAGCCCTACCCATTCCTCCATGCAAATTGATGCTAGCATATCCTTAAAGTCCTTCAGTGAGGGAAGCTGTTAGCCGTCCTATGCATTACACAGCAGAATGAGGCCGTTGTCTGAGGAATTCCTGACTGTACCACTTCAGGTGGCAGCAGGTGAGTCCCTCTTCCTGATCTGCTACCCTCTGACTCACCTAGCTGCTCCTCACTTCTGGGCTGGCCTCATCCTCAAGTGCAGGGCAGGCCCAATATATTTTGGCACCTGAGGCAAACCACCAAATGCTGCTCTCCGCCTGCCAGGGAAGAAGGGCTTGGTAAAGGCCAACATCAGGAGCAAAGGTGGAATAAAGATCTGCTGCATCAGGACCTGCGGTCCCTGTGGATCCTGCCATCTGAGGCAGTTGCCTCACCTTGCCTCATGTGTGGGCCGGTCCAGCTCAAGGGTGCAGCAGCAAAGAAGAAGGCAGGCCTGGCTCCACCGGCAGGCCTCTGCTAATTGCTTCTCTTTCTGCCTTGTGCTGGACCTACACGGACCTGTTTAACCTTATTAGAATGATATTAGATATTTTCAGGGTTACTTCCAGATCCTAGCTCACAGAGGATCACGCTAGCCAACGATGGTTAAATAAAAGTCTTTATTGAGTTACAGTCTCCATTCTCGAGCTGCTGCGTGCAACCCTACGTCTTATGCTTAGATCGGCGAAGCTCCGTCTGAGTCTCCGCCCCTTGCGCACCAACTTAATATCCTAGCCCTGCTCCACCTTTTCCGCCTGACAGTTCTCCTCTGGGTCCCTCTGCCCCCCTGGGTCTCTTCCTTCCGGGATTCTTCTGACGCTGACCCCCCTGACTCTCCTGTCTCCTTGCGCCGGGCTTTAGGACCTGGCTCCCTTTCCGGGCTGCCAACTGCGCCACCTTCCTGTGCATTTGAACTTGGCGCGCGCGCCCAACCTTCCACTTTCCGTCTAACCGTCACTTCGCTCCCCGATGAAGGTGTGGCCACTCCTGACCCGTGCCCTCCCTCCTGTTGCGAGCTGCCAGCGCTTGATCCCTGGCGCTCTTCCTCTTTCCTACTCTCTGGCGGTGACGCTGGTCCCGATTTCCAACTGCTCCCCTCTGAGTCCCCTCTGGCTCTTTCTTCCTGGGGTGTCCCCCTAGTCTCCCCCCTTGCCCTGGCCACCGGTGCTCCTTTTTGGGAATCTTCTGATTCACTGGAAAGACTCGGAGATCTCGGGTCGTCGTCATCACTCATCCTTTCTTCTGCCTCCTCCCCCTCGCTCTCTGTTTCCTCCCTTGCCCTCGCCTCTGCTCCTGAACCCCTGACATCCATCCCCCCCTCGAAGCCCCCTCTTCCCCCCTCCCCTCCTTCCGGTGCGGGAGCTGGGTGCTGCAGCGTCAAGGGAACGAATGTCGGGTACAGTTCACTTCCCGTGGCGGGCCTCCATCCGAAGTCTTCCGGTTCTTCCTCCCTGCTCTCGTCGACGACGGTCACCTCTGCTTCCATCTCTGTGCCGCCGTGCTCGAAACCCTGGTCGTCCCCGAAAACGTCCATGTCCGTCTCTCCCTCGCTTCCTCCTGGAGGCGTTGCTCGTCCTGGACCCTCCAGCCACTGTCTGCGCCACTGCTCCTCTGGTCGATGATCCCACCAATACGAGGGTTCTGAAGCAGATCCCGAGGGTGACCCCTCCGGGGAACGGGCGTCTCGTGACGGTTCCTCATCCGAGTCGAACCCTCGGAACGTGCTGGCTGAAAGCGTGGGCGTGAAAAGCCAGTCGTCGAAAAAGTCCGCTGGCATTGGCCTATGGGGAAAAAGGGCATGAAACTCTTCCTTGAGCAGAGGTTCATCTAAAGCGTAGCCCGGCACCCAGCTGTTGGCACTGGCCGGGGTGCCCTCCTTGGCGAGAAGGTATTCTACCCCTTCTTCCCCCCATCTGGAGTCCAAAATCTCCGTGACTTCGTTGAGGCGCACCTCCTGTGCCACTCCCCGTTGCCTGGTTCCCTCTCGGAGCGGACTCGGCGCCGTTCCGGGTTCCTGAAACCTGTGCGGTGCCTTGTAGGGAGTGAGCACCGATCTGTGGAACACCGGATGCATTCTGGAACCCTCCGGAAGCGCCAGCCTGAAGGCCACCGGGTTGACCTGCTCTTCGACTTGGTAGGGCCCCAGTTGCTTATGCCCTAGTTTCTTCTTGGCCAACGACCTGGCCGGCACTGCGTGGGCTGCTAACCAGACCCAGTCTCCCACATAGATCTCTTCGCCAACCCTTCTGTGTTTGTCTGCCTGCACCTTGTATGCGTGTTTGGCCAGCTCCAGGTGCCGCCGCAGCTGATCGTGGACCTCCTGCAACTCCGACGCGAACGCATCTGCTGTCTGCGGCTCCCCCTCCACCAGTCTTTCCAGTCCCGGGAAGGTTCTGGGGTGCCTCCCGTTGTTGGCGAAGAACGGCGTGACCCCCGTGGACACGTGCTTCGTGTTGTTGTAGGCGAACTCGGCGAGCGGCAGGTAATCCACCCACGTCGCAGGCTGTTGATTCGCATAGCATCTCAGGTACTGCTGCATGATGGCATTGACCCGCTCCGCTTGCCCGTTGGTCTGCGGGTGTCTCGCCGACGCCAGGTTGATCTTGACGTTTAGGAAGCCCATCAGCTTCTGCCAGAAATTCGATATGAACTGCCGCCCGCGGTCGGACAGAATAGACCGTGGCAGACCGTGAACCTTGAACACGTGGTCTATGAACAGTTTGGCGGTTTGTTCCGCCGTGGCCACCTTCGCACACGGGATGAAATGTGCCATCTTGGAGAACAAGTCCACCACCACCAGCACGGCCGTCTTGCCCCTCGAGCTGGGCAGATCCGTGACGAAGTCCAGGGCGACTCTCTCCCATGGCTCGAACGGAGTTTGCAGCGGTTCCAACAGTCCGGCTGGCGGTCTGTGCACTGGTTTGGCCCTCTGGCAGGTGTCGCACCTCGCCACATAGTCCGCGACCTCCCCTCTCATTCCGGGCCACCAGAAATCCCTGGCGACTAATTCCACCGTCTTCTCCTTGCCAAAGTGCCCGGCAGTGGGCGCGTCGTGCAGCTGATGCAGTACCTTGGCGCGAAGTTCGTCTCCCGGCACGTAGATGGCCCCTTTGCGGATGAGCAATCCATCTCTCAGCTGGAACCCGTCGGTCGCTGCCGTGCCCCTTTGCATCTCTGCCATCTTTGCTTGCGCGAAGGAGTCATTCTGCAATGCTCGTCGCACCGCCTCCAGGTCCACTGTCGCTGCAGCGCACGCCCACACTGTTGGTGCGAAGATGTGCATGGCGGCCGCTGGCGTGGCGTCCTCCAGATACTGTGGCTTACGGGAGAGCGCGTCCGCCATGATGTTGGTGTCCCCCGGGACATACTCTATACGGAAGTCGAAATTCGCAAAGAACTCAGCCCAACGTATCTGCCTCTGGTTCAGGAACTGTGCCGTGCGCCAGTGCTCCAGATTCTTGTGGTCCGTGCAGACCTGCACCGTGTGCTTGGCTCCAATCAGGAAGTGCCTCCATGCTTTGAACGCTGCATGAATAGCCAGCAACTCCCTGTCCCAGATGGTGTAGTTCTGTTCGGACTTGCTGAGCTTCCTGGAGTAAAACGCTCCCGGCCTCCAAACCCCCTGTGGGTCCTTCTGCAGCAGGACTGCTCCGACGGCCCTGTCCGAGGCGTCTGTTTCAACTCTCATCGGCCTGCTGGGGTCGACATGAAGTACCTGTTCTTCCGACGCGAAAAGACGCTTGAGTGCCTGAAAAGACTGCTCCGCCTGCGCTGTCCAGATGAACTTCTTTTTCTTGGAACTGAGCGTGTCCGTGATGGCCGCTGTCTGCATAGCGAAGCCTTTGATGAACTTGCGATAGAAGTTCGCGAAGCCGACAAACCGTTGTACCTCCTTCCGGTTGTGTGGGCTTTTCCAATCCAACACCGCTCGAACCTTGGCGCTGTCCATGGCGAGCCCCTTGTCAGACAACTTGTAGCCCAGGAAATCCACCTCCGTCACGTCGAATTGGCACTTCTCCAGCTTGGCGTAAAGCCTATGTTGCTGTAGCCTGCTCAGCACTTCCCTGACGTGTCTGTCATGCTCCTGCTGCGATTCCGAAAAGATCAGGATGTCATCCAAGAAACAGACGCACGTTTTGTAGAGGAGCCCCGCCAACACGTGATGCATGAAAGCTTGAAAAACGTGGGAGCCATTTTGCAATCCAAAAGGCATAACTCTATATTCGTAGGTGCCCAGGGGCATGAACATGGCTGTCTTCCACTCATCTCCTTCCCGCATGCGAATGAGGTTGTACGCCCCCCCGCAGGTCCAACTTGGTGAACACGCTGCCCTTGCGTACTTTTGCGAGGAGGTGGTCGATTCGGGGCATGGGGAAGTCCGATGGCTTGGTCACACTGTTCAAAATGCGGTAGTCCACTACGAGTCTTTTTTGGGGCATGTCTCGCTTCTTCACAAAGAATACAGGACTGCCCCCCGCTGCCTGGGACTCTCGGATGAAACCGCGCTTCAAATTATGATCTATGAACTCTTTGAGTTCCTGCAGTTCGTCTTCAGACATGGAATACAGCTTCCCTTTGGGCAGCGCCGCCCCCGGCAGCAGGTCAATTTTGCAGTCATATGGTCTGTGGGGGGGTAGCCTGTCTGCCTCCTTCTCGCAGAAAACCTCCAAAAATTCTGCGTACTTGTGGGGAATCGCTTGCAGCGTGCCGAGCAGCAGCTGTGACTCCTCTTGCTCCCCTTCCTGCTGGGGCATGATGCAGTGTTCAGCACAAAAGGAAGAGCCGAAGGTCAGCTGCCTCTGGTACCAAGCCAGCGTCGGGCTGTGCTTGTCCAGCCAACTCATGCCCAATACAATAGGCGTGTCCGACAGTTGGGTGACATTGAAGCTGATGATTTCCCTGTGATTTCCAAGCCGCAGCACCATAGGTGGCGTCTGCTTCACCACTTGCCCCCCTAGCAGCTCCCTGCCATCCACCGTGACAACCTGCAGGGGCAGCGTGGCAGGTAGCAACTGTATAGCGTGCCGGTCGACAAAGTCCTGCCCTATGAAGTCTGCATTGCTTCCCGAGTCGACGGTGATTGGCACGTCCATGGTGATTCCATTGGGTAGCTGGAGCGATGCGGTGAGCCTTACTACTGGCTTGGGCGGGAGGGGGTCCATGGGCGGTAAAATCTCTGGGGACTGCTTCACTGACACGTCTGGCTGGGCCCCAGTGCCTCTTCCTCCAGCCAGACATCGTCGTTTCCCTGCTGTGGTTCTCCGTGCTGCGTAGCTGCAGTCACCATTGCTGAGGCTGCCGTGTGCTTGTGGAGCCTCCGGGGACACTCTTTCGCCATATGTCCTGTATCTTCGCAGATATAACACTTCCTGTTCCCTCTAGGAGGCTTCGCTTTCACTGCTGCCGGTGCTAGGGCTCTGGCTGCTGACTGAGCCCTTGCACTCCCAACCTCCATCGGTTCCACCCCTCCCCCTGTTGGAGGCGTGGATTGCGCACGCGCTGCTTCTCCGGGAAGGAAGGAGGAGCCTCTGGCTGTTTCGCACCCGCTGCGCCCTTCGTCCCTGCTCCACGGACGTTCTTCCAGCCGCACCCCCACCGCCAGCGCCCTCTGAACGATCTCCTGCGTGGTCCGGGGTCTCTCCCCCCTCGCAATCTCATCTTTAACCGAGTTGTGCAAGCCCTCCCAAAAAATGTCTCTGACAGGAGCCGAATCTCTGTCCCATTCCAGGGCACTGACCAAAGCGAAAAAGCAGGCATGATACTGCCTTACGCTGGCCCTCCCTTGCCTTAGTCCATGCACCTCCTTTCGGGCAATATCCACGTCAATGCTTGATAAAAAACAGCCATCCATCGCTTTAATAAAGGCGTCTGCATTTTGGAGCGCAGGATCCTTATCTCTCCACAAATTGCGCAGCCATGCTTTAGCGTCTCCATGCAAATGGGACATGACGAACCCCACTTTCTCTTGTTCATCTCTAAAGTCTTTGTGCAGCAGTTGCAGTGCACACATTACGTCTGCTCTAAAGTTGGGGTACTGTTGCAAATTCCCATCGAAGTGAGAGACCAGACCGCCTGTGCGTCTCCCCAACCCAATCCCCTCTGGTTTGGGTGTCTGTTGCCCTTGCTTCGTAAGCACGTCCAACCTGACCTGGAGATCCCTGTAGGCGGCAGCTGCATCCTCCTCTCTCTTCCTGGACGCCAGCACCTCTGCATTCAGTCGTGAAACTGCTTCTCTGAGTTCTGTTATTTGCTGTTCGGCCGTCATATTGTCTGCCGTTCGTGAGCTCTCTTGTAGGCACCCGCTTTCTCTCCTCTCCGCGAGGCCGTGGATGCCCACAATTTGTAGAGACGGAGCTTACTGTCAGGGTTACTTCCAGATCCTAGCTCACAGAGGATCACGCTAGCCAACGATCGTTAAATAAAAGTCTTTATTGAGTTACAGTCTCCATTCTCGAGCTGCTGCGTGCAACCCTACGTCTTATGCTTAGATCGGCGAAGCTCCGTCTGAGTCTCCGCCCCTTGTGCACCAACTTAATATCCTAGCCCTGCTCCACCTTTTCCGCCTGACAGTTCTCCTCTGGGTCCCTCTGCCCCCCTGGGTCTCTTCCTTCCGGGATTCTTCCGACGCTGACCCCCCTGACTCTCCTGTCTCCTTGCGCCGGGCTTTAGGACCTGGCTCCCTTTCCGGGCTGCCAACTGCGCCACCTTCCTGTGCATTTGAACTTGGCGCGCGCGCCCAACCTTCCACTTTCCGTCTAACCGTCACTTCGCTCCCCGATGAAGGTGTGGCCACTCCTGACTCGTGCCCTCCCTCCTGTTGCGAGCTGCCAGCACTTGATCCCTGGCGCTCTTCCTCTTTCCTACTCTCTGGCGGTGACGCTGGTCCCGATTTCCAACTGCTCCCCTCTGAGTCCCCTCTGGCTCTATCTTCCTGGGGTGTCCCCCTAGTCTCCCCCCCTTGCCCTGGCCACCGGTGCTCCTTTTTGGGAATCTTCTGATTCACTGGAAAGACTCGGAGATCTCGGGTCGTCGTCATCACTCATCCTTTCTTCTGCCTCCTCCCCCTCGCTCTCTGTTTCCTCCCTTGCCCTCGCCTCTGCTCCTGAACCCCTGACAGATATGTTTTTCTAAAATATCACAGGGCCTACTTGTAAATTAAAACTGTTTCTTTGTTTTCTCCATCAAAACAGTTTCCCTGCTGATGGTTGCTGGTTGCTCTGCAGGGCCCTCTGGTGTCACATTTTAATAATGCATTACGAAGGTTAAAAGTAAGATGTCATGTAACCCAAAGGGTTCTCATCAATGGTTCCTCTTCATCCTGGAGAAGAGTGACTGGTGGGGTGCCACAGGGTTCTGTCTTGGGCCCGGTCTTATTCAACATCTTTATCAACGACTTGGATGATGGACTCAAGGGCATCCTGATCAAATTTGCAGATGACACCTGTCAGCGCTGCCTCAGGTCCCAGCTCACAGAGGACCATCGCCAGTTGCTCTTTATAAACAAAAGTCTTTATTGTGGTTCATTGTTGGTTTGACACCCATGGCGCGCAGCGCTACGTCTGAGTCCTTAGACCGGCGAAGCTCCGTCTGACTCCTCCCCCCCCCCTGCACCAGTTCAAGACCCGAGCCTTGCTCCACCTCTTCCTCTCCTCCTTTTGCTCCTTTCTCCTCCGGGTCCTCCTGTCCTCTGGGGTTACCTCTTTCCTACTTTCTTCGGAGGCGGATTCTTCTGACTCCTCCCCACCCTTCCGGCGGGCTTTAGGACCTGGCTCCCAATCCGGGTTTTCTGCTGGCCCGCGCGCCTCCACATTTGAACTTGGTGCGCGCGCCCAGCCGCCTACTTTCCTCCTAACGGCTACACTGCTCCCCTCACTGCTTTCTCCTTCAGGGAGGCTGGCCGGACCTGCTCTTCCCTCCGCCCCTCCACTCTCTGACGGAGGCGTGGTCAGTCCAGCCTCACTCTCTCCTCCTGCAGGAGGCTCTTGTTTTAATCCTTGGGCTTCTTCCCCCCCGCTACGCTCTGGTGGGGAAGCTACTCCTGATTTCCAGCTGCCGCTTGGAGACTCCCCACTAGCCCCCCTTGCCCTGCCTCTGGGGGCCCCCTTCTGGGAATCCTCTGATTCGCTGGAGAGACTCATGGAATCTCTCTGATCACTGGCATACCCTCCTGAGCTCCCCTCAGATTGTTCCCCTTCGCTCTCCATCTCCTCCTTCCCCTGTGGCTCAGCCCCTGAGCCCATGACAACACCAAACTGGGAGGGGTGGCTAACACCCCAGAGGACAGGATCACACTTCAAAACGACCTTGACCGATTAGAGAACTGGGCCAAAACAAACAAGATGAATTTTAACAGGGAGAAATGTAAAGTATTGCACTTGGGCAAAAAAAATGAGAGGCACAAATACAAGATGGGGGACACCTGGCTTGAGAGCAGTACATGTGAAAAGGATCTAGGAGTCTTGGTTGACGACAAACTTGACATGAGCCAACAGTGTGACGCGGCAGCTAAAAAAGCCAATGCAATTCTGGGCTGCATCAATAGGAGTATAGCATCTAGATCAAGGAAAGTAATAGTGCCACTGTATTCTGCTCTGGTCAGACCTCACCTGGAGTACTGTGTCCAGTTCTGGGCACCACAGTTCAAGAAGGATACTGACAAACTGGAACGTGTCCAGAGGAGGGCAACCAAAATGGTCAAAGGCCTGGAAACGATGCCTTATGAGGAACGGCTAAGGGAGCTGGGCATGTTTAGCCTGGAGAAGAGGAGGTTAAGGGGTGATATGATAGCCATGTTCAAATATATAAAAGGATGTCACATAGAGGAGGGAGAAAGATTCCACCTAAACATTAAGAAGAACTTCCTGACAGTAAGAGCTGTTTGACAGTGGAATTTGCTGCCAAGGAGTGTGGTGGAGTCTCCTTCTTTGGAGGTCTTTAAGCAGAGGCTTGACAACCATATGTCAGGAGTGCTCTGATGGTGTTTCCTGCTTGGCAGGGGGTTGGACTCGATGGCCCTTGTGGTCTCTTCCAACTCTATGATTCTATGATTCTATGATCTACGTTGTGAAAACCGTTGTTGTTGTTTAGTTGTTTAGTCGTGTTCAACTCTTTGTGACCCCATGGACTAGAGCACGCCAGGCACTCCTGTCTTCCACTGCCTCCCGCAGTTTGGTCAGACTCATGTTTGTAGCTTCGAGAACACTGTCCAACCATCTCGTCCTCTGTCGTCCCCTTCTCCTTGTGCCCTCAATCTTTCCCAACATCAGTGTCTTTTCCAGGGAGTCTTCTCTTCTCATGAGGTGGCCAAAGTATTGGAGCCTCAGCTTCACGATCTGTCCTTCCAGTGAGCACTCAGGGCTAATTTCCTTAAGAATGGATGCATTTGATCTTGTTGCAGTCCATGGGACTCTCAAGAGTCTCCTCCAGCACCATAATTCAAAAGCATCAATTCTTCGACAATCAGCCTTCTTTATGGTCCAGCTCTCACTTCCATACATCACTACCGGAAAAAACCATGGCTTTAACTATACGGACCTTTGTTGGTAAGGTGATGTTTCTGCCTTTTCTTTTTTCTTTTCTTTTTCTTTTTGCTTTTTAAGATGCTGTCTAGGTGACAACCGTTACTTAATGTTTAAAACCATGAGTGTCGATCTGCCCTTTCAAATAGGAGCCTTGTTGTGAAATGTGATTGCTAAGAGATGACCAAGAGGAGCCAGTGAAGATGCCAGACTAAGGACCTGACCAAACCACAGAACCATCTGTCTTCAAGTTTAGTAAACGTACAAACCACTTTTTAAGAAAACATTCTTTGCAAAGCAGTGCATAACAACCAAACCAACCAACTTACGCACATCTTTAAAATAAGACCTGCATTTCATAATCATATATATATATATATATAATCAGCAGAAAAATCGATCAACCCAGCAAAGACTATAAGCCACTTAAAGTTCCATCTGCACTCAAGGGAAACTGACTATAAATGTGTTATCTGACTTGAATGGTTTTGAATATAACTTTTTAATGAAAAGTTGATAATTTTTTATTCTGATGTTTATTCTTTGTCTACTTATGGATTAATTAATTTAGGGCAAATGCCCCTGTTATTGCTGGTAAACAATATAATTACAATTATAATTACATAGCAGTATATGCACAAATCAGACTTCCCAGTTTTAGTTTTTAAAAGGTGAGCCTCCCCCTCAGTAATAGGTTTATTGTATCATTTCTAAAGCTTCAGGAAAACCATGGTATGTGGGGCCAGCTTATATAATAGAATCAAGCCCCTCAGTGTTTTTTGGGCCAATCCATTTTTTGAAAGACAACAAGTTTACATATGGAACAAATGGATGGCAGATAGAATTTGTTAACACAAAATACGTATGGACTTTTCGAAATATAGAAAAGTATTCACATTCAGATACCAATACAAATAAAACAAACTGCTTGACATCTTCCCTAGGCTCTCATGGTACCCAGTTCAACGGCTACTGAACTTCTTTTGCAAATCTTGGCTGCCAGGCAACCGAAAATTTGATGAGGCAACGTGAGAAGCTTCAGAAGCATGATGTATATTAAAGAGTTGGTCTCTTCTGCCAGAAACACTATTTGGCAAGCTGCAGGATTCCTTCTGTGTGATCATTCTGAGACCTGTTTGACTAAAAGAAGCTGTTAGATGAGAAACAGAAATAGCAACTGGTGTTAATAGCTGCTGGTAAGCAGGCTGCATTGCAGCTGCTTTGCATGAAGGATGGCGAAAGGGGAGGTGGAGAATAAGACACAGAACCATGCGATACCTGCTGGCAGTCCAGTGGTACGAGGAGAGCCAGAGGGGAATCTGTAAATGCCTTTCCTACCGTCAGCTTTGACGCAAGAAACTGTGACAAGAGAAGGGGTGTTGAAATATACTCAGAGTCGCAAAGTGATTTCATGCTCTTTATTCAGCTCATAGTGGTGAGGAGGAATGAATGAAAGTCCCCTCACAGTATCTGCTTTATATACATTATTTACACAATGGGCTGCACATGATTGGCTAATTCCGGAATTCTACTGTAAGCCAATCAGGTTGTGGATTCACTTCTATCTGGAGCAGGATTGGGTGGTTACTGCCAACCAATCAGACTGCTGCATTGTTCTAGGACTAATCAGACTGCTTCAGTTTGGATCCTATTCAACTCAGTACATAACACCCCTCCCCTCTAAGTTCCAGTCCTGCCCGGGATGTCGCATTCATAGTCCCCAAGGTATGCCGGCGGCCTACGTGTGCGTTGTGGCCTGGGGTGTTCCCTGGTCCGGGCTCCAGGTTCTGGCTCGTGTTCCAAGGATGCTGGCTGTGATGGGGCTGTTTGGTCTGGTGCAACCGGCTCGCTCAGTCGTGGTTCTGGTTCCGGTGTCCTTTCGGCCTCACGGGTCCTCTCTGTATTTACTGATTCTGCCTCTCCTGCTGGCCCCTCCTGCTCTATGGGCCTCACTGCCCCGCTGTTCCCTTGGGTCTCTTCTGACCTGTCCTCTTCCTGGTTTTCTCCCGGGAATCGTCGGCGTATCTGGTCGCAGTGGCGGCGCCAGCATTGCCCCCCATCCGTTAGCACCTCGTACGACACTGGCCCAGTGAACCTGGTGACTGTGGCGGGTACCCATGCTGGGCCTGCCCCAAAATTCTTTGCGTACACTGGGTCCGGGGCCTCGAAGGTCCGGGGGTTCCTGCCTTCCCCCACCACTACCTCATCCTGAGCTCTATCGGGGTGAAGGCGGTCCAATCTGATTGCAAGGCGCCGACCCATTAGTAGTTCAGCCGGGCTCCGGCCAGTTGTTGAGCTGGGGGTGCTGTGCTGTGCTAGAAGGAATGTGGCAAGGCAGTACTCCCAGTCCCCTTGCGTCATGCGGCGAAGGGTGTCCTTGGTGGTCCGCACCATGCGTTCTGCTTGGCCATTGGTGGCAGGGTGGAACGGCGCCGAACGGATGTGGCGGATGGCGTTCTGTGCTGTGAAGGTTTGGAATTCTCCTGACGTAAATGCAGTCCCGTTGTCTGAGACGAGAGTGTCAGGGAGCCCGTGGGTTGCAAACAGCCTGCGTAGTACCCGGATGGCTGCGGACGTGGAAGTGGACGGTACCAGTGCGACTTCCAGCCATTTGGTGTAGGAGTCCACCACTACGAAGAATGTTTTCCCCTGAAAGGGGCCAGCGAAATCCACATGCAGGCGTGACCATGGTGCTCGGACGGACTCCCAGGATTGGACTGGGGCCCTTGGGGGATCTGGGCGGGATTCTTGGCAGGCCTGGCAGTGTTTGACCCAGGCCTCTATCTCTCAATCGATCCCCGGCCACCACACATAACTCCTGGCAAGGGCCTTCATTCTTACTACCCCTGGATGTGTCTCGTGTAGGGCTGTGAGGACCCTTTTGCAGAGGGGCTGGGGAACAACGACTCTGCTTCCCCATAACAGGCACCCCTTGTGGGCAAACAAGGCAAGCAACGGCTTGTGGTCAGTCACCACGGTGAAGGGCCGCCCGTACAAGAAATCATGGAATTTTTTTACTCCCTTCACGATTGCCAGACCCTCCTTGTCGATTTGCGAGTAGTTCCGCTTGGTTGCGTTGAGTGTCTGGGAAAAGTACGCCACCGGTACCTCTCTTCCATCTGGGAGTTGGTGCCCCAGGACAGCGCCAATGCCATAGGGTGAGGCGTCGCATGCTAGCACCACCGGCAGCCTCTCGTCGAAGTGTGCCAAGACAGAGTTTGAGACAAGCAAGTCCTTGACTGCCTGGAATGCGGCCTCCTGGCGCTGGCCCCACCCCCAAGGGGCCCGCTTGTCCAGGAGTCTGTGTAGGGGCTCCAAGACCGCTGCCTTGTGGGGAAGGAAGGAATGGTAAAAGTTCAATAGTCCCAAGAAGGCCTGAAGTTCAGTCTTGCTCTTGGGCGCTGGGGCATCACAAATGGCCCGTACCTTGTCCCCAGTTGGGTGGACCCCTTCTGCGTCCACCATAAATCCCAGAAAGTCCACCTGAGGCACTCCTAGTAGACATTTTTCCCGCTTCACCTTGAGACCCGCCGTCTGGAAATGGTGCAGAACGGTGCGGAGGCGGTCCTCAAACTCCTCTGGTGTGGGCCCGGCAATCAACACATCATCGAAGAAGGGGGTGACGCCAGGAATTCCTTTAAGGAGAGAGTCTATTAGATTCTGGAATATGCCTGGTGCCACGCTGACCCCGAATTGCAGCCGCTTTACCCTGAACGCTCCTCTATGCGTCACAATCGTCTGTGCCTCTGCTGTGGCCTCATCTACTGGCAGCTGTTTATATGCTTGGGCCAAGTCCAGCTTGCCAAAAAATTTCGACCCAGCCAGGGTGGCAAGGACATGGCTGACCACTGGCACTGGGTATGCGTGGGCCGTGAGGGCCTTGTTTATGGTACATTTGTAGTCTGCGCAGATGCTGACCAAACCATTAGGCTTGACAGGTGTGACGATTGGGGTTTCCCAGGGGGCATTAGGCACCGGCTCCAGTACTCCTCGCTCCACGAGTCGGTCCAATTCCTCGTCTATATGGGGTTTCAAGGCGAACGGGACCCGGCGGGCCTTGAGCCTGACCGGTCGTACTGCGGGGTCAAGCTGTAGCGCATTGGGGGGCCCGTATACTGTCCCAATTCCCCATCGGAAACCCCTGGAAATTCCTTGCATATGGCGTCCACGTCCACTTGTAAGCTAGTGTGGTTCACCCCGGTGACAGCTAGCCCCAGTGGTCCAAACCATGCCAATCCCAGTAAGCTAATGTAGGGGCCCTTGACCACAAGCAAGTCCAGTTGCCACGTCCGCCCTCGGTATTGCACCCTGAAGGTCCCCACGCCCATTGTGGGGACCTTACGTTTCTGGAAGTCCCGTAGGGTGAATGGGGCCGGCCTGAGTTTGGGACCCCCAGTAGGACACAGTTTCCTTAAGGTCCTTGCCGAGATTATGGATAGAGTTGAACCCGTGTCAAGTTCCATGCGGCATGGGGCCCCCTCTATCTGTACCTCTACATAAATTTTCTCTACCTTGGGGTGGGGCAACTGGTATACCTGGCAGTCCGTGAGCTCTGTCGAGTTGCCTTGGTGCGTTGGGCCCCGGGACCTAGGGCCCTTGGGTTGGTCATTTTATGCCTGTTGTTGGGTGGGCCGAGCCCGACACACCCGGGCAATGTGTCCCGATTTTCTGCACTGCCTGCATTCTGCGTTGCAGAAACGGCAGGTCCTCCTCTCGTGACTCTCCCCGCAGCTTGCGCAGTTTCCTCCTTCTCGTCGAGGCAGCTGTGGTCTGTGCGCTGCTTGAGTGTGCTGCTGTACTCGGTGCACCTCCTCCCTGTCGGATCCTGAGTCGCTGGTGAGGTCTTCATGGTGGACCCTTGGTTGGGACGACAAGCTCGGCCATGCCTCTTGCGTCAACCTCTCGGCAGCTTCCGTTGCCAGGGCCTCCTCCAGAGCGACCTGGAACGTTAGGTCCTTCTTAGCGTAGAGGCGTCGTTGCAGCTTCTCATCCTTCAGGCCACCGACGAGGCGGTCACAAAGCATGTTCTCCAGTTCTGAGAAGTTGCAGAACCGGGCGGCTTGGCGGAGAGAGGTCACAAACCCAGTTATGGTTTCCCCAGAGGCTTGTCGCTTTGCGTAGAAGGCATTTCGACGAGCCACCACTGAGGGCTGCGGCGAAAAGTGCCCCTTCAGCTGTTCCATTATTGTTTTGTATGGAACAGTAGCGACGTCTTCAGGTGCAAGAAGAGCCCGGGCGATTTCAAACGTCTCCTCTCCACAGACGCTGAAGAATATCGCCCTCTTCTTGGCATCTTCTTCGTTGGTGACCCCTTTGGCTTCTAGGAGGAAGGTGAAACGGGAGGCGTACGCTTCCCAGTCTCCAGATGCTGGGTTGAATGGCGAGAAGCTGCTGTTGGCTGCCATTCTGAGTTCCTTGTGTCCCGGAGCTGAAGCCTGGATACACGGTGCGAGGCAGCGGTGCGGCAGGTGGCGGTGGTGCGGTGCTGTGTGTGGTGGTCAGCTCAGCGGGATCCCACCTTCGTCGCCAGTGAAATATACTCAGAGTCGCAAAGTGATTTCATGCTCTTTATTCAGCTCATAGTGGTGAGGAGGAATGAATGAAAGTCCCCTCACAGTATCTGCTTTATATACATTATTTACACAATGGGCTGCACATGATTGGCTAATTCCGGAATTCTACTGTAAGCCAATCAGGTTGTGGATTCACTTCTATCTGGAGCAGGATTGGGTGGTTACTGCCAACCAATCAGACTGCTGCATTGTTCTAGGACTAATCAGACTGCTTCAGTTTGGATCCTATTCAACTCAGTACATAACAGGTGTCTATTCACCAAGCTCTGATTCCAAAGTGGGCTCTCGTGATTTGATCTGGGCGAGTTATGACCCAGATGGGATTAGGAGTCTACTTCAGAATTGGCGGTCCCTTTAAGAGCTGGTCTGAAGGCTGTGGCCTTGTCTCCGTTTCTGTACAATTTCCCCTGAGTGTTGGGATGTCACCAGGATGTGCTAATGACATCTAGCTCTCTTTATCTGACACACCTAAATCAGGAGGGGCTGGGGCTGTTTCAAACTGGTGTCTGTGCAGCTTCTGTTTGGTAGGGAGTGCCACACCATCTAGATATCTGTGTTATGCCTGATTTGAAGCTTGCAAAATCAAAAGTTGTTTATTCAGTAATAATTTTAAATATGTACCTGGTTAACATTAAAACAATTATACAAACAAATCCATAAATTAGCCAACAATGGAACAAATACAGGGAGCTAATCTGGACCAATAATCTTCCCCTCCAAACCAGTAACAAACCCACACAAGCCAATACGGCCTCAAACTAGTACTCTTTGCAGGTTTCTGACTTAGCCACACTGCCACTTGTCATGAGCCGATAAGTTTTCTGCTTGCCTCGTTGTCAGGGAACTGCCATCGGCTCAGGGGAGAGAGGGGAAAAGCCGGATGGATTACAGAGAGCCCCCAAAGATCATGGGAAGCAGCTCCTCCTCAGCAGAGGAGAGTAACCACGCCTCCAGTGGAGAGGAGTTTCAGGGCTCGGAGGAGGCGAGGCGGTGCCAGGACACCTTGCCTGAGCAAAGCGGGGAGGAGAGAGGTCCTCCATTACCCATGCCCTTCTTGCGCAGTAAGCTTTCACGCCGAGAGGGGAGGCGCAGACTGGGTGTCAAGAAACTACTTTCCTGGGGAAGGTTTAAGGACCGGCCACTCATGGATTCTGCCAGTGAATGAGCCAGCCACGGGAGAGTGGTGCTCTGGACAGATAAGTTTATTTTGGCATCAAAAGCAAGGCTTCACAGCCGAGCAGGGAGGCATTTGCCTGCTTGCTCTCAAGCAACCCCTTGGAACCCTTACACCCGTGCTTTCCAGGCATGAGTCCAAGCTGCGTTTCATTTGTCCCAGGAAAACCTGCTGTTTAGCACTAAACTGGAACAAATGTCAATCTGCAGAAAACACAACAGGCACAAGAGATTGAATGGAAGATAAAACAAATTGTCAGAGCTGCTTCAAGATCCTAGCTCACAGAGGATCACGCTAGCCAGCGGTTACTTAGTAAAAGTCTTTATTGAATTACAGTTTCCATTCTCAAGCTGCTGCGTGCAACTCTACGTCTTATGGGTTAGACCGGCGAAGCTCCGTCTGAGTCTCCGCCCCCTGTACACCAGCTAAGTACCCTAGCCTTACTCCACCTTTTCCGCCTGACCGTTCTTCTCTGGGTCCCTCTGCCCCCCGTGGTCTCTTCCTTTCTGGACGCTTCTGACGCTGACCCCCCGGACCCTTCTGTCTCCTTGCGTCGGGCTTTAGGACCTGGCTCCCTTTCCGGGCTGCTTACTGCTCCACCTTCCTGTGTATTTGAACTTGGCGCGCGCGCCCAACCTTCCACTTGCCGCCTGACCATTTCCTCGCTCCCCGATGGAGGTGTGGCCACTCCTGACTCATGCCCTCCCTCCTGCTGCGAGCTGCCAGAGCTCGGTACCTGGCGCCCTTCCTCTCCACTACGTTCTGTTGGTGATGCTGGCCCCGATTTCCAACTGCTGCTCTCTGAGCCCCCTCTGGACCCTTCTTCCTGGGGTGTCCCCCTAAGCTCCCCCCTTGCTCTGGCCACTGGCGCTCCTTCCTGTGAATCTTCTGATTCACTGGAAAGACTCGGAGATCTCGGGTCGTCGTCATCACTCATCTTTTCTTCTGCCTCCTCCCCCTCGCTCTCTGTTTCCTCCCTTGCCCTCGCCTCTGCTCCTGAACCCCTGACACAAATGAAACAAAAGACATTTGAATCGGCGGATAAATGCGGCAAACTTCTGGCATGGCAATTGAAGAAAAGACAGAAATTAAATACAGTTACAAACCTAGAAGTGGATGGAAAGAACATATCTAAACCTAACGAGATCAGAAACTGCTTTTTGAGTTATTTTAAAAAACTTTATTCTCAAGGACCACAAAATCAAGAGGATATAGACAAATTCCTTAATAAATATGGATTACAAAAGATCTCTCATCAAAGCAAGGTGGATCTAAACCAGAGAATAACAGAACAAGAGATAGAGGGTGCCATTCAAGACATGCAACTGGGCAAATCTCCAGGGCCAGATGGATTGACTTCCAGATATTACAAATCTCTGAAGGAGTGGCTGCTTCATCCGTTAAAGGAAGTCTGTAATGAGATCTTAGAGGGGAAAAGGGCACCAGAATCGTGGAAAGAAGCGTATATTTCACTCATACCAAAGACAGAAACTGAAAAGACTCAACTCAAGAACTACCGCCCAATATCATTACTTAATGTGGATTACAAAATTTTTGCAGACATTTTGGCAAAAAGGTTTAAAAGAGTGTTGATGGAGAAGATTCATAAGGACCAAGCAGGCTTTCTCCCAAAAAGGCACCTATCAGACAATGTAAGGAATATAATAGACATTTTGGAATTGCTAGAGGTGAAAATTAACACTAAAGCAGTGCTGATTTTTGTGGATGCGGAGAAAGCCTTTGATAACATTTCTTGGAGTTTTATGAAAAAGAATCTTCACGGGATGGGGGTAGGCCAAGGATTTGAGAATGGTCTGGGTGCGATATACTCTGAACAAAAAGCTAAGTTAATTGTAAATAATGTGGTAACTGAGGAACTCAGGATAGAAAAAGGAACACGACAGGGATGCCCTATTTCCCCACTGCTTTTTATTTCAGTTCTGGAGGTGTTGCTGAACATGATTAGAAATGACCAGCAGGTTAAAGGTGTACAGGTCGGAGATAAACACTATAAGTTAAGGGCATTTGCAGATGACTTAGTATTGACCTTACAAGAGCCTGACACTAGCACGAAAAGGGTGTTGGAGATAATCCAGCAATTCGGCCAGGTAGCTGGATTTAAATTGAACAAACAAAAAACGAAAGTCTTAGAAAAAAACTTAACAGCCATGGAGAAGGAGAAATTTCAAGAAGAGACAGGACTGACATTGGTTAAGAAGGTGAAATATCTAGGGGTTTATTTGACATCAAAAAATCTGAACTTGTATAAGGACAACTATGAAAAATGTTGGTTAGAAATTAAAAAAAGATCTAGAAATATGGTCAAATTTGAAATTGTCAATGTTAGGCCGAATTGCAGTGATAAAGATGAATGTATTGCCTAGAATGTTATTTTTGTTCCAAACTTTGCAGATTCTCGACAAGATGGACTGTTTCAAGAGGTGGCAGAAAGATATTTCGAAGTTTGTCTGGCAGGGCAAAAAGCCCAGAATTAAATTTAAAATACTGACAGATGCTAAAGAAAGAGGGGGATTTGCCCTGCCGGACTTAAAATTGTACTATGAAGCAGCAGCATTTTGCTGGCTGAAAGAGTGGATGCTCCTCGAGAACACAGACATTTTGGATTTGGAAGGTTTTAATAACGCATTTGGTTGGCATGCATATCTATGGTATGATAAAATTAAGGTGCATAGGGCCTTTAAAAACCATATTGTTAGAAAAGCATTGTTCAATGTCTGGATAAGATATAAAGATCTGTTGGAAAACAAAACCCCTAGATGGATCTCACCCGTGGAGGCTAAGGCAGTGAAGAAACTCAATATGGAGGTCGGATGGCCGAAGTATTGGGAAATCTTGGAACAGGAGGGAGATAAATTGAAATTACAAAGCTATGAGAAAATGAAACCTAAAGTACAAGATTGGCTTCAATATTTCCAAATAATGGAGATCTTTAAACAGGACAGGAAAATTGGCTTCCAGGTGGAAAAATCAAAATTAGAAACTGAACTGTTAGAACCCAATTTTAAGAACTTGTCAAGAATGTATAATTTGCTGTTGAAATGGAATACACAAGATGAAATAGTTAAATCGGCTATGATTAAGTGGGCACAGGATATTGGTCATAACATCATGTCTGCTGACTGGGAATGGTTGTGGAACACCAGTATTAAATTTACGGCATGTAATGCCTTAAAGGAAAATATTATGAAAATGGTTTACAGGTGGTACATGACCCCAGTCAAGCTAGCAAAAATTTATCATTTGCCTGATAATAAGTGTTGGAAATGTAAAGAAACTGAAGGTACTTTCTATCACCTTTGGTGGACATGCCCGAAGATTAAGGCTTTCTGGGAAATGATATATAATGAAATGAAAAAGGTACTTAAATGTACTTTTCTTAAAAAACCAGAGGCCTTTCTCTTGGGCATTGTCGGCCAAGTGGTGTCAAAGAGAGACAGAACTTTCTTTATGTATGCTACAACAGCAGCAAGAATACTCATCGCAAAATATTGGAAGACACAAGATCTACCCACCTTGGAAGAATGGCAGATGAAAGTGATGGACTATATGACACTAGCTGAGATGACTGGCAGAATCCGCGATCGGGGAAAGGAGACGGCGGAAGAAGAATGGAAGAAATTTAAGACTTACCTTAAGGACTATTATAAACTTGCTGAATGTTAGAATGTCGAGGTTTGAGTAAGAAAGGGTTACAGCGAAATAAGATTAGATGAAGAAAAGAGTAAGAGGACAGAGGACTGACAGATGTATTTAGAGTTGCTAAAAACTTTTTGGACATTGGGATGCAGAAAGGGGAGGTACGGGGAAGTCGGAGAAACACGGTTTATGAAAAAAGGTTATGAAACTATACGTGTTTGTATGTCTTTTTATATGTTTGTATTGTCCTAAAAAATCTGTAAAACCAATAAAAAAATTTATAAAAAAAAGAGAGTTGAGACTGACGCATCTGACAGAGCGGTGGGGGTCGTCCTTTTACAGGAAGACCCGCAGGGGAACTGGAGGCCCTGCGCTTTCTACTCCCGGAAGCTCAGCAAGTCGGAACAGAACTACACCATCTGGGACAGGGAGTTGCTGGCCATCCACGCGGCTTTCAAGGCGTGGAGGCACTTCCTCATCGGAGCCAAGCACACCGTGCAGGTCCGCACGGACCACAAGAACCTAGAGTACTGGCGCACGGCGAAGCTACAGAGCCAGAGGCACATACGCTGAGCAGAGTTCTTTGCGGACTTCGATTTCAGGATTGAGTACATCCCAGGCGACAACAATGTCATAGCAGATGCGCTCTCCAGGAAACCGCAGTATCTCGAGGAAGCGGCACCTGTGGCAGCCAAGCACATTTTTGCACCGCAGGCATGGGCATGCACTTCAGCCGCCGTGGACCTGGAGGCGGTGCGTCGCGCGCTGCAGACGGATCCGTTCGCACAGTCCAAGATGGAAGAGGTGCGGAGAGGCACAGCGAGGGACGACGAGTTCCAGATACGCGACGGCCTGCTAACCCGTAAAGGTGCTCTCTACGTTCCGGGAGATGATCTCCGCGCGAAGGTTCTGCAGCAGTTGCACGACGCACCCAGCGCTGGCCACTTCGGCAAGGAAAAGACGGCAGAATTAGTGGCCAGAGACTTTTGGTGGCCCCAGATGTGAGGGGAGGTCGCGGACTACGTCGCCAGGTGTGACACTTGCCAAAGGTCCAAGCCAGTGCACCAGAAACCAGCCGGGACTGCTGGAACCGTTGGAGACACCACTGCAACCGTGGGAGAGGGTGGCGCTGGACTTTGTCACTGATCTGCCCAGTTCGCGAGGCAAGACGGCGGTGCTTGTGGTTGTAGACCTGTTCACTAAGATGGCGCATTTCATTCCTTGCGCGAAAGTGGCGACTGCGGAGCAGACCGCCAAACTGTTCATAGACCACGTGTTCAGGGTGCACGGCTTGCCGCGATCCATCCTGTCCGACCGCGGTCGCCAGTTCGTTTCCAGTTTTTGGCAGAAGTTCCTGGGTATCCTGAACGTCAAGATCAACTTAGCGTCGGCGAGACACCCGCAGACCAACGGCCAAGCGGAAAGGGTCAACGCCATCATGCAGCAGTACCTGCGCTGTTACGCCAATCAGAAGCCTGCGACTTGGGTGGACTACTTGCCGATGGCCGAGTTTGCCTACAACAACACGAAGCACGCGTCCACGGGGGTGACGCCGTTCTTTGCCAACAATGGGCGGCATCCCAGAACCTTTCCGGGAGTGGAGACGACGGTGCAGGGAGCGACGCAGGGAGCGGAGCATTTGGCCGCAGAATTGCAGGAGGTCCACGAGGAGCTCCGACGGCACTTAGAGCTGGCTAAACACGCATACAAGGTGCAGGCAGACAGGCACAGGAGGGCAGGGGAAGACATACAGGTGGGGGACTGGGTATGGTTGGCAGCCCAGGCGGCGCCTACCAAGTCGTTAGCCAAGAAGAAGCTAGGACACAGACAGCTGGGGCCATACCAAGTTGAGGCCAAGATCAACCCCGTAGCTTATCGGTTGACCCTCCCAGAAGGTTCCCAAATGCACCCGGTCTTTCATAGGTCGGTGCTTACGCCCTACAAAGCCCCACACAGGTTTCAGGAGCCAGGGACGGCACCGGACCCACGCAGGGAGTCCCCAAGGGGGGGGAAGTCACCGAAGGCCGAGACACTCAACGAGGTCACAGAAATTCTGGACTCGAGATGGGGGGAGGAGGGAGTAGAATACCTCCTCGCCAGAGAGGGTACCCCGGCCAGTGCCAACAGTTGGGTGCCGAGCTATGCTCTGGAGGAGCCCCTTCTTAAGGACGAGTTCCATGCACTCTTCCCACACAGGCCCATGCCAGCGGAATTTTTCGACAACTGGCTTTTTACGCCTACACTTTCAGGCAGCACCTTCTGGGGGTTCTCCTCAGCAGAGGAGACCACGCCAGAATCGAGTCCTCCAAGGGGATCATGCTCGGGGGTGGACACGGATCGCTCTTACTGGTGGGACGACCAACCAGAGGATGAGTGGCGCAGGAGATTGCTGAGGGGGCCCTGGCAAACAGCAACGTCCGAAGAGACAGGGGGAGGGGAGGACATGGACGTGTTAGGAGAGGACCTTGGTTTCGAGCACACATGCAATGAGCTGGAAGCAGAGACGATTGACGTCGACGAACTGTATCCAAGATCTACCCCAGCGACTGAGGAGCTTCCGGAACCTGCACCCGAGCAGCGGGAGGGGGGAAGGGGGGCTTCGAGGGGGGGATGGATGTCAGGGGTACAGGGACAGAGGCACAGGGAAGGCAGGAAATGGAGAGCGATGGAGAGGAATCCCAGGAGAGCGAGGAAGAGGATAGCAATGACGCAGGGGATTCCATGAGTCTCTCCAGCGAATCAGAGGATTCCCAGAAAAGGGCGCCTGTGGTAAGGGCAAGGGGAGCCCCGGGGGGAAAGTGTCAGGAGCGGGGGGCCAGCAGGGGACCCCAAAGCGGCAGCTGGGAATCAGGGCCAGCCTCCCCACCAGAGCGCAGCGAGGGAGGGGGAGGTTCCAGTGTGTCAGAGGGAGCAGCTCCGGCGGCAGAGAAAGGGGAGGGATCAGAGCAAGCCGTTCTCCCGGAAGGGGATGAAAGCAGTGAGGGGAGTAGCATAACTGTCAAAAGGAAGGCCAGAAGTTGGGCGCGCGCGCCAAGTTCAAATGAGGAGGCGCGCGGGAGAACAGGGAGTCCGGAGGAGGAGGGGCCAGGACCCAAAGCCCGCAGGAGGGGGCAGGAGCAGTCTGGAGACTCCGCTTCAGGAGAAAGCAGGAGGGAAGGAACCCCGACGGGCAGAAAGACCCTGCAGAAAAGGAAAGAGAGAAAAAGGTGGGGCAGCATTAGCTTATTAAACTGGTGTAGGGGAGGGACTGATTCAGAGGGGACTACTAATGTCTAGGAGAAAGAGACGCGGGGCTGCACGCCTCGGTTGTGGAACCAGTAATGAACTGCAATAAACATCCTTGTATATAAGAAGAGCTTGGCATTGGTCTTTTGTGAGCTGAGACCTGAGGCAGCCCTGACAGCGTTCGTTGCAATTCCGCAGTAAACAGCAGGTTTTCCCAGGGGAGAGCAGCAGGAGAAATGGAAATGTGGAAGAGCCCTGAAACTCCCATCATCCCCAACCATTTGCCCTGCTGGCTGGCGCTGATAAGAGTTGTTCAGAAATACTGAAAGGGAGGAAGGAGTAGCTGGGGGTGAAGAAGACTGGCCTTGATTAGTGCCAGCCTCACTATAGCCTCCATCCAGACTGTAGGGATCACTGTCACCCAACAAGCAGAGCTGAGCAGCCAGGTAGGTGTGGACAAGACTGGCCTTCTCTCTCCAAGGCTCTTCTCCACTCTCCACATCCACAGGACTGAAAAATATCCACCAAAAAAGCACTTCAGCACACAAAAGGATATTTCGGATACCAGCTTGTCCCAATGGTCCTGCAGGATCCCACTTAGAGCTCCGACATTATCAAAGTGCCACAAATACTTTGGGGTCAAAAAGATCAATGAATCAAGTACTTCTGCCAATGTGATAAAGAGCAACGTTTCTCTATGAATATCATACAAAAGAGCCTCACAGTTGATTCCTCAATACCTATGGAAACCTATGAAAAAGTCTGAATGTATTAATGGGATTAATTGGAAGATTAATCAGTAAGGTTGTAAAGTGTAGCTTTACAATGTGGATTTTTAATTGGATTTTAATTTCAACATCCCCTGTGAAAAGTTCCTCATACCAAGACATAAAGCCAAGGCTTTTTGTTCTATCAGCAGTAATCTAATGGATCGAGGGCTGGAACAGAGTTCTTGGAATACCGTTTTTCTTAGAATTTCTCATATCTGATGCAAAGAGGCAAAGTAGTGGTCTCTCTTTCTCCAGCCCCAGAGGATACACAGAGATGAAGGCAGGGAAATGGCACCTGTTGCAACGAGCAACAGTTTCGTGCTTTATACTCTGACCATACATGGCTTCAAATCTCACATCAGAGCACTCATCACATGGGCAGGGGCACAAAAATGGCTATCAATCTCCAGGGTATTTTTTTTTAGTGTGAGGTTGGCCACAAAACTGTGCAGCAAGAAAGCTAATAATGTGCAGTTGGAAAAATGGAGGTGAGGGGAACTAGGCACCTTAGGTGTATGTGTTTATTAAGCACTTAAGTGACAGGCAGTGTCAGGGACAGTATGTACACCAAATGTGTAAAAATAGAATGTGCTCCGTTTCCATACCAAGGGTATGTTCACATTTCCACTTACTCCCCATCCAGTGCTCTCCTACGGGTGGTTTTTGAAGCTGTGCTCACATGATGTTAGCCACAACCATAAAACCTGCTTCTATGTGCAGTTATTTACAGAGTCAGGTCTTTTCAAAGTAAATCTCCACAATGCACTCCTGACATCTTCTGGACTATCTCTGAAGTCAGTCCTCAGGGAATGTGCAGGCGACCTTGGAACGGACAGCTCACGGAAGAACCCCGACCAAACCCAAGAGGAGGCGTGTAGTGGTGATAGGGGATTCCCTACTGAGGGGAACAGAAACAGTGATCTGTGGGCCTGACAAGATGTCTCGGGAAGTGTGCTGTCTCCCCGGGGCTAAGATCCAAGATGTAACTGAACGACTGCAAGGAATCATAAAACCCACTGACAAATACCCCTTCCTCTTGGTTCATGTGGGAACCAATGACACTGCAAGCAATAGCCTCCAGAAGATCAAAAGAGACTACGAGGCTCTCGGCAGGAAATTGAAGCAACTAAATGCACAAATTGTCATCTCGTCTGTCCTCCCAGTTGAACGACGTGGCCCAGGGAGAGAGGGGAAAATAGTGGAAGTGAACAGCTGGCTTCGCAAATGGTGTAAACAGGAACGGTTTGGATTCTTAGATCACGGACTGCAGTTTCTTGAAGATGGACTTCTGGCAAGTGATGGGCTGCACCTCACAACGGTTGGGAGAAATGTTTTTGCCAAAAATCTCAGAAACCTCATCAGGAGGGCTTTAAACTGACTAATGTGGGGGAGGGAGACAGTGCTCCTGAAGGTAGGAGCCTATCAATTAATGAAGATGATCATCCAAATGTCATAGACCAAATGGAGAAAACAGCACACGGACCTAGTGGTGGGAGGAAAAAATCCTTAAATAAGAGACACGGGGGAATGATTAATGGACTTCAATGTCTGTACACTAATGCGCAAAGCATGGGAAATAAACAAGATGAGCTTGAGCTCTTGGTACAGCAAACTAAATATGACATAATAAGCATCACTGAAACCTGGTGGGATAAGTCCCACGATTGGAATGTAATAATGGGGGGATACAATCTATTTCAGAGAAACAGACCAGACAAGAAAGGAGGAGGAGTGGCGTTATATGTCAGGGATGTGTATACCTGTGAAGAGATCCAAGATTTAGATCCTCAAAGCCAAAGTGAGAGCATTTGGGTCAAAATTGAGGGAGAGAAGAATAACAGAGACCTCATTGTGGGAGTTTACTATAGATCCCCAAGCCAAACGGAGGACATAGATGATGCCTTCCTGGAACAGATGGCCAAGCATGCAAAAGGAAGGGAGATAGTAGTAATGGGGGACTTCAATTACCCGGATATTTTAACTGAATTAAGATTAAAAAAGGATGTGTACAAAAAATGGAAAAGGGGGGAAACCACCAAAGAGGAATTCAAACAAAAAGCCAGCACATGTAGACACAAAGTCAGAAAAGCTAAAGCACAGAATGAACTCAGGCTTGCTAGAGAGGTTAAAAGCAACAAAAAAGGCTTTTATGGGTATGTTCGTAGCAAAAGGAAGAACAAAGAAACTGTGGGGTCACTCAGAGGAGAAGATGGTGAAATGCAAACAGGGGACACAGAAAGGGCTGAACTACTCAATGCCTTCTTTGCCTCAGTCTTCTCCGATAAAGAAAACAATGCCCGACCTGAAGAATTTGGAGCAAATGATTCAGCAAAGGAAACACAGCCCAGAATAACTAAGGAGATAGTACAAGAATATTTGGCTAGTTTAGATGTATTCAAGTCTCCAGGGCCAGATGAACTGCATCCAAGAGTATTAAAAGAACTGGCAGATGTGATCTCAGAACCACTGGCAGTCATCTTTGAGAATTCCTGGAGAACAGGCGAAGTCCCGGCAGACTGGAGGAGGGCAAATGTTCTCCCTATTTTCAAAAAGGGGAAAAGAGAGGACCCAAATAATTACCGCCCAGTCAGTCTGACATCAATACCAGGGAAGATTCTGGAGCAGATCATTAAGCAAACAGTCTGTGAGCATCTAGAAAGGAATGCTGTGATACTAGAATCATAGAATCATAGAGTTGGAAGAGACCACAAGGGCCATCGAGTCCAACCCCCTGCCAAGCAGGAAACACCATCAGAGCACTCCTGACATATGGTTGTCAAGCCTCTGCTTAAAGACCTCCAAAGTAGGAGACTCCACCACACTCCTTGGCAGCAAATTCCACTGTCGAACAGCTCTTACTGTCAGGAAGTTCTTCCGAATGTTTTGGTGGAATCTTCTTTCTTGTAGTTTGGATCCATTGCTCTGTGTCCGCTTCTCTGGTTTTTGACAGAATTACAAGCCTGGTAGATGAAGGGAACGCAGTGGATGTAGCCTACCTTGATTTCAGCAAGTCATTTGACAAGGTGCCCCATGATATTCTTGTAAAGAAGCTGGTAAAATGCGGTCTTGACTATGCTACCACTCAGTGGATTTGTAACTGGCTGACTGACCGAACCCAAAGGGTTCTCATCAATGGTTCCTCTTCATCCTGGAGAAGAGTGACTAGTGGGGTGCCACAGGGTTCTGTCTTGGGCCCGGTCTTATTCAACATCTTTATCAACGACTTGGATGATGGACTTAAGGGCATCCTGATCAAATTTGCAGATGACACCAAACTGGGAGGGGTGGCTAACACCTCAGAGGACAGGATCACACTTCAAAACGACCTTGACAGTTTAGAGAACTGGGCAAAAACAAACAAGATGAATTTTAACAGGGAGAAATGTAAAGTATTGCACTTGGGCAAAAAAAAATGAGAGGCACAAATACAAGATGGGGGACACCTGGCTGGAGAGCAGTACATGTGAAAAGGATCTAGGAGTCTTGGTTGACCATAAACTTGACATGAGCCAACAGTGTGACGCGGCAGCTAAAAAAGCCAATGCAATTCTGGGCTACATCAATAGGAGTATAGCATCTAGATCAAGGGAAGTAATAGTGCCACTGTATTCTGCTCTGGTCAGACCTCACCTAGAGTACTGTGTCCAGTTCTGCGCACCACAATTCAAGAAGGACACTGACAAACTGGAACGTGTCCAGAGGAGGGCAACCAAAATGGTCAAAGGCCTGAAACGATGCCTTATGAGGAACGGCTAAGGGAGCTGGGCATGTTTAGCCTGGAGAAGAGGAGGTTAAGGGGTGATATGATAGCCATATTCAAATATATAAAAGGATGTCACATAGAGGAGGGAGAAAGGTTGTTTTCTGCTGCTCCAGAGAAGCGGACACGGAGCAATGGATCCAAACTACAAGAAAGAATATTCCACCTAAACATTAGGAAGAACTTCCTGACAGTAAGAGCTGTTCGACAGTGGAATTTGCTGCCCAGGAGTGTGGTGGAGTCTCCTCCTTTGGAGGTCTTTAAGCAGAGGCTTGACAACTATATGTCAGGAGTGCTCTGATGGTGTTTCCTGCTTGGCAGGGGGTTGGACTCGATGGCCCTTGTGGTCTCTTCCAACTCTATAATTCTATGATTCTATGAGATACTAACTGGGATAAAAAATCTCAACCTAAAAGGCTTGTTGAAAGAGGAATGTCTTTAACAGGCCCCAAAAGACTGGTAAATGCCACCGGACTCTTCCTCTTCCCTGCTAGAAAGGGGAGTGGAAAATTTCATACCAATGGCCTTAGTGACTCCAAACATCCAAATCACTGAATTTATTTATTTTTAAATTTATTTTTATTAATTTTCCATTAAGAACCTCCAATTTATAACAAATCAAATCATAATCCAATTCAAAAATTAAAATTAAATTAAAAAACAACCAAATTACAATCTGAATTGTTAATTATTAAATTTCACATGGACTTCCCATATTCTGGACCTCTGAAGAACTCATCTCAGATAGTTATATTTCTTCCCTCTTGTTGTTTTCATATTTTCCACATTCTGATCGTAAACTCTCAAAGTCTTCAGTCCCTGGCTGATCGATTCTCAGTCATGTTAAACAATCATATATCCAAAATAAAAAAATTCCTTCCTGTAGCACCTTAAAGACCAACTAAGTTAGTTCTTGGTATAAGCTTTCGTGTGCATGCACACTTCTTCAGAAGAAGAAGTGTATCTGAAGAAGTGTGCATGCACACGAAAGCTTATACCAAGAACTAACTTAGTTGGTCTTTAAGGTGCTACAGGAAGGAATTTTTTTATTTTGACTATGGCAGACCAACACGGCTACCCATCTGTAACTGGAATCATATATCCAGTTTAATTTATGTATGCGTATTTCCTGCTGCCCGCCTGCCACCCACCCTCTCCATCCATGGCTGCACCAGGTTTACCTCAGCGTGCAGACAGCGAGGCTCTGGATTGGCTGCAGGAACTTCCTGCAGCCAATCTGAAGCCGTGCCAGTGTCGCTGCCCTGCTTCCCCATAACAGGCACCCCTTGTGGGCCGACAGTTCATGTTTGTGGGTTGTGTAGCCGGCAAATTCTGGCCTGGGGCTGCTGCTGGGCCATCCCCTCCACACCCAGTCCAGGACCCGGGAAATGACCCTATCTTTCTTGGAATGGTGTGCAACTTCTTGTGCCTGAATGGGGCGGTCAGGAAGCAGCTCCAGACTCATAACCTCTTGTGCAGGTGCTGGGTCGGGGCCTGTTTCCGGTAGTGGTAGCCTGCTGAGGGCGTCCGCATGGCCCATCGCCTTCCCAGGGCGGTAAATCATTGCATACTGGTAGCTGGCAAGGAAAATTGACCACCTGAGGACACGAGGAGACAGCACTTGGGGGGGTCTGCTTTTCGGGGGCAAACAAGCCAAGCAACGGCTTATGGTCAGTCACCACGGTAAAGGGCCACCCGTACAAGAAATCATGGAATTTTTTTACTCCCTTCACGATTGCCAAACCCTCCTTGTCGATTTGCGAGTAGTTCCGCTCGGTTGCGTTGAATGTCTGGGGAAAGTATGCCACCGGTACCTCTCTTCCATCCAGGAGTTGGTGTCTCAGGACAGTGCTGATGCCATACAGTGAGGCGTCGCATTCTAGCACCACTGGCAGCCTCTCGTCGAAGTGTGCCAAGACAGAGTTTGAGACAAGCAAGTCCTTGACTGCCTGGAATGCGGCCTCCTGGCACTGGCCCCACACCCAAGGGGCCCGCTTGTCCAGGAGTCTGTGTAGGGGCTCCAAGACCGCCGCCTTGTGGGGAAGGAAGGAATGGTAAAAGTTCAATAGTCCCAAGAAGGCCTGAAGTTCAGTCTTGCTCTTGGGCCCTGGGGCATCACAAATGGCCTGTACCTTGTCCCCAGTTGGGTGGACCCCTTCTGCGTCCACCATAAATCCCAGAAAGTCCACCTGAGGCACTCCTAGTAGACATTTTTCCCGCTTCACCTTGAGACCCGCCGTCTGGAAACGGTGCAGAACGGTGCGGAGGCGGTCCTCAAACTCCTCTGGTGTGGGCCCAGCAATCAACACATCATCGAAGAAGGGGGTGACGCCAGGAATCCCTTTAAGGAGAGAGTCCATTAGATTCTGGAATATGCCTGGTGCCACGCTGACACTGAATTGCAGCCGCTTTACCCTGAACGCTCTTCTATGCGTCACAATCGTCTGTGCCTCTGCTGTGGCCTCATCTACTGGCAGCTGTTGATATGCTTGGGCCAAGTCCAGCTTGCCAAAAAAAATTGACCCAGCCAGGGTGGCAAGGACATGGCTGACCACTGGCACTGGGTATGCGTGGGCCGTGAGGGCCTTGTTTATGGTACATTTGTAGTCTGCGCAGATGCGGACCGAACCATTAGGCTTGACGGGTGTGATGATTGGGGTTTCCCGGGGGCATTAGGTACAGGCTCCAGCACCCCTTGCTCCACGAGCCGGTCCAATTCCTCGTCTATACGGGGTTTCAGGGCAAACGGGACCCGGTGAGCCTTGAGCCTGACAGGTCGTACTGCGGGGTCAAGCTGTAGAGCAATGGGGGGCCCCATATACTGTCCCAATTTCCCATTGAAAACCCCCGGAAATTCTTTGCAGATGGTGTCCACGTCCACTTATAAGCTAGTGTGGTTCACCCCGGTGACGGCTAGCCCCAGTGGTCCAAACCATGCCAATCCCAGTAAGCTAATGACCACGAGCAAGTCCAGTTGCCGCGTCCGCCCTCGATATTGCACCCTGAAGGTCCCCACCCCCATTGTGGGGACCTTACATTTCTGGAAGACCCGGAGGGTGAATGGGGCCGGCCTGAGTTTGGGACCCCCAGTAGGACACAGTTTCCTTAAGGTCCTTGCCGAGATTATGGATAGAGTTGAACCCGTGTCAAGCTCCATGCGGCATGGGGCCCCCTCTATCTGTACCTCTACATAAATTTTCTCTATGTTGGGGTGGGGCAACTGGTATACCTGGAAGTCCGTGAGCTCCGTCGAGTTGCCTTGGTGTGTTGGGCCCTGGGACCTGGGGTTCTTGGATCGGTCATCTGATGCCTGGCATCGGGTGGGCTGAGCCCGACATACCCGAGCGATGTGCCCCAATTTTCCGCACTGCCTGCACTCTGCGTTGCGGAAACAGCAGGTCCTCCTCTCGTGGCTCTCGCCGCAGCTCGCGCAGTTCCCTCCTTCTCGTCAAGGCAGCCGTCGTCTGTGCGCTGCTTGAGTGTGCTGCTGTACTCGGTGCACCTCCTCCCTGTCAGATCCTGAGTCGTCGGTGAGGTCTTCGTGGTGGACCCTTGGTTGGGACTTGGCCATGCCTCTTGCGTCGACCTCTCGGCAGCTTCTGTTACCAGGGCCTCCTCCAGGGCGACCTGGAACGTTAGGTCCTTCTTAGCGTAGAGGCGTCGTTGCAGCGTCTCATCTTTTAGGCCACCGACGAGGCGGTCACGAAGCATGTTCTCCAATTCTGAGAAGTTGCAGAACTGGGCGGCTTGGCGGAGAGAGGTCACAAACCCAGTTATGGTTTCCCCAGGGGCTTGCCGCTTTGCGTAGAAGGCATTTCGACAAGCCACCACTGAGGGCTGCGGTGAAAAATGCCCCTTCAGCCGTTCCATTATTGTTTTGTAAGGAACGGTAGCGCCGTCTTCAGGTGCAAGGAGAGCCTGGGCGATTTCAAATATCTCCTCTCCACAGACGCTGAAGAATATCGCCCTCTTCTTGGCATCTTCGTCGGTGACCCCTTTGGCTTCTAGGAGGAAGGTGAAACGGGAGGCATACTGTCAGGGGTTCAGGAGCAGAGACGAGGGCAAGGGAGGAAACAGAGAGCGAGGGGGAGGAGGCAGAAGAAAAGATGAGTGATGACGACGACCCGAGATCTCCTAGTTTTTCCAGTGAATCAGAATATTCACGGGAAGGAGCGCCAGTGGCAAGGGCAAGGGGGGAGCTTAGGGGGGCACCCCAGGAAGAAGGGTCCAGAGGGGGCTCAGAGAGCAGCAGTTGGAAATCGGGGCCAGCATCACCAGCAGAACGCAGTGGGGAGGAAGGGTGCCAGGTACCGAGTTCTGGCAGCTCGCAGCAGGAGGGAGGACATGAGTCAGGAGTGGCCACACCTCCATCGGGGAGCGAGGAAATGGTCAGGAGGAAAGTGGAAGGTTGGGCGCGCGCGCCAAGTTCAAATACACAGGAAGGTGGCGCAGTAAGCAGCCCGGAAAGGGAGCCAGGTCCTAAAGCCCGGTGCAAGGAGACAGAAGGGTCCGGGGGGTCAGCGTCAGAAGCATCCCGAAAGGAAGAGACCACGGGGGGCAGAGGGACCCAGAGAAGAACGGTCAGGCGGAAAAGGTGGAGTAAGGCTAGGGTACTTAGCTGGTGTACAGGGGGCGGAGACTCAGACGGAGCTTCGCCGGTCTAACATTAAGACGTAGAGCTGCACGCAGCCGCTTGAGAATGGAAACTGTAACTCAATAAAGACTTTTACAAAGTGATCGCTGGCTAGCGTGATCCTCTGTGAGCTAGGATCTTGTAGCAGCCCTGACAGTAAGCTCCGTCCCCAAATTGTGGGCATCTACGGCCTCGCGGAGAGGAGAGAAAGCGGGTGCCTACTTGCGAGCTCACGAACGGCAGGCAATATGACGGCCGAACAGCAGATAGCGGAACTCAGAGAAGCAGTGACACGACTGAATGCCGAGGCGCTTGCATCCAGGAAGAGAGAGGAAGACGCAGCTGCCGCCTACAGGGATCTCCAGGTCAGGTTGGAAATGCTTACGAAGCAAGGGCAACTGACACCCAAACCGGAGGGGATTGGGTTGGGGAGACGAACAGGCGGTCTGGTCTCTCACTTCGATGGGAATTTGCAACAGTACCCCAACTTTAGAGCAGATGTAAAGTGTGCACTGCAACTGCTTTAGAGGCTTTAAAGACTTTAGAGATGAGCAAGAGAAGGTGGGATTCATCATGTCCCATTTGCATGGAGATGCTAAAGCGTGGCTGCGCAATTTGTGGAGGGATAAGGATCCAGCACTCCAAAATGCGGATGCCTTTATTAAAGCGATGGATGGGTGCTTTTTATCAAGCATAGACGTGGATCTTGCCAGGAGAGAGGTGCATGGGCTGAAGCAAGGGAGGGCCAGTGTAAGACAGTACCACGCCCGCTTTTTTGCATTGGTCAGTGCCCTGGAATGGGACAGAGATTCGGCTCCAGTCAGAGACCTGTTTTTGGGAAGGATTGAACAGCGCAGTTAAGGACGAAATTGCAAGGGGGGAGAGACCCCGGACCACGCAGGAGATCGTTCAGAGGGCGCTGGCTGTTGGGGTGCGGCTGGAGGAACGTCCATGGAGCAGGGACGAAGGGCGTGGAGGGCGCGAACCAGCGAGAGGGTTCTCCCTCATTCCCAGGGAAGCTGCGCGTGCGCAATCCACACCTCCGCCAGGAGGGGGAGCGGAACCTATGGAGGTTGGCGGTGCCAGGGCTCAGTCAGCAACCAGAGCCCTAGCACCGGGAGCAGTCAAAGCGAGGGGACCGGAAGTGTTACATCTGCGAAAGTCCGCAGCATATGGCGAAAGAGTGTCCCCAGAGGATCCACAAGCTCAATGCAGCCTCTGCAACAGTGACTGCAGCTCCTCAGCACGGAGAATCACAGCAGGGAAACGACGGAGTCTGGCTGGAGACAGAGGCACTGGGGCCCAGCCAGACAAGTCAGTGAAGCAGTCCCCAGAGATTTTGCAGCCCATGGATCCCCTCCCACCCAAACCGGTAGTGCAGCTCACTGCATCGCTCCAGCTACCCAATGGCCTCATTCTGGACGTGCCAATCACCGTTGACTCAGGAAGCAATGCTGACTTTATAGGGCAGGACTTTGTTGATAAGCACACTATACAGCTGCTGCCTGCCACGCTGCCCCTGCAGGTCGTCACAGTGGATGGCAGGGAGCTGCTAGGGGGGCAGGTGGTGAAGCAAACGCCACCAATGGTGATGCGACTTGGAAATCACAGGGAAGTCATCAGTTTTAATGTCACCAGACTGTCGGACACGCCTATTGTCTTGGGCATGAGTTGGCTGGACAGACACAGTCCGACGTTGGCTTGGTACCAGCGGCAGCTGGTCTTCGGCTCATCATATTGCGCTGAACACTGCATTCTGCCCCGGCAGGAGGGAGAAGAGGAGGAGACACAGCTGCAGCTGGGGACGCTGCAAGCAATCCCCCACAAATACGCTGGATTTTTGGAGGTTTTCTGCGAGAAGGAGGCGGACAGGCTTCCCCCTCACAGACCACATGACTGCAAGATTGACCTACTGCCAGGGGCAGCGCTACCAAAAGGGAAGCTGTATTCCATGTCTGAGGATGAACTACAGGAACTCAAAGAATTCATAGAGCATAATTTGGAGCGCGGTTTCATCCGGGAGTCCAAGGCAGCGGGGGGCAGTCCTGTATTCTTTGTTAAGAAGCGGGACACGCCCCAGAAAAGGCTCTTTGTGGACTATCGGACCTTAAACAGCATGACCAAGCCATCGGACTTCCCCATGCCCAGGATCGACGACCTCCTCGCGACGGTACGCAAGGGCCGCGTGTTCACCAAGTTGGACCTGCAAGGGGCGTACAACCTCATTCGCATGCGGGAAGGAGATGAGTGGAAGACAGCCATGTTCACGCCCCTAGGCACCTACGAATACAGTTATGCCTTTTGGACTACAAAATGGCGCCCACTGTTTTCAAGCTTTCATGCATCACGTGTTAGCGGGGCTCCTCTACAAGACGTGTGTCTGCTTCTTAGATGACATCCTGATATTTTCTGAGTCCCAGCAGGATCACTACAGCGACGTCAAGGAAGTGCTGAGCAGGCTAAAGAAGCATAGGCTGTACGCCAAGCTGGAAAAGTGCCAGTTCGACGTGACGGAGGTGGATTTCCTGGGCTACAAGTTGTCAGACAAGGGGCTCGCCATGGACAGCGCCAAGGTTCGCGCGGTGTTGGATTGGAAAAGCCCGCGCAACCGGAAGGAGGTCCAGCGGTTTGTCGGCTTTGCGAACTTCTATCGCAAGTTTATCAGGGGGTTTGCTATGCAAACGGCGGCCATCACAGACACGCTCAGTTCCAAGAAGAAGAAATTCATCTGGACGGAACAGGCGGAGCGGTCCTTTCAGGCACTCAAGCGTCTCTTCGCGTCGGAAGAGCAGCTGCTGCATGTCGACCCCAGCAGGCCGATGAGGGTGGAGACGGACGCGTCTGACAGGGCCGTGGGAGCTGTCCTGCTGCAGAAAGACCCGCAGGGGGCTTGGAGACCGGCAGCGTTCTACTCCAGGAAGCTCAGCAAGTCTGAACAGAACTACACCATCTGGGACAGGGAGTTGCTGGCCATTCATGCAGCATTCAAGGCGTGGAGGCACTTCCTGATCGGCGCCAAGCACACGGTACAGATCTGCACGGACCACAAGAATCTGGAGCACTGGCGCACGGCGCAGTTCCTGAACCAGAGGCAGATACGTTGGGCTGAGTTCTTTGCGGACTTCGACTTCCGAATAGAGTATGTCCCAGGAGACACCAACGTCATGGCGGATGCCCTATCCCGTAAACCACAGTATCTAGAGGAGGCGGCGCCAGCGGCCGCCATGCACATCTTCGCACCGACCGTGTGGGCGTGCGCTTCGGCGACAGTTAACCTGGATGCGGTGCGACGAGCGTTGCAGGATGACTCCTTCGCGCAAGCAAAGATGGCAGAGGTGCACAGGGGTACGGCTGCAACCGACGAGTTCCAAGTGCGAGATGGCTTGCTCATCCGTAAAGGGGCCATCTACGTGCCGGGAGACGAACTTCGCGCCAAGGTACTGCAGCAGCTGCACGACGCGCCCACTGCCGGGCACTTTGGCAAGGAGAAGACGGTGGAATTAGTCGCCAGAGACTTCTGGTGGCCCGGAATGAGGGGGGAAGTCGCGGACTACGTGGCGAGGTGGGGCACCTGCCAGAGGGCCAAACCAGTGCACAGACCGCCGGCCGGACTGCTGGAACCGCTGCAAACTCCGTTCGAACCATGGGAGAGAGTAGCCCTGGACTTCGTCACGGATCTGCCCAGCTCGAGGGGCAAAACGGCTGTGCTAGTAGTGGTGGACTTGTTCTCCAAGATGGCACATTTCATTCCGTGTGCGAAGGTGGCCACGGCGGAACAAACGGCCAAACTGTTCATAGATCACGTGTTGAAGGTCCACGGTCTGCCGCGGTCTATTCTGTCCGACCGGGGGCGACAGTTCATCTCGAATTTCTGGCAGAAGCTGATGGGCTTCCTGAACGTCAAAATCAACCTGGCTTCGGCTAGACACCCGCAGACCAACGGACAAGCGGAGCGGGTCAATGCCATCATGCAGCAGTATCTGAGGTGTTATGCAAATCAACAGCCCGCAACGTGGGTGGATTACCTGCCTCTTGCCGAGTTCGCCTACAACAACACGAAGCACGTGTCGACGGGGGTGACGCCGTTCTTCGCCAACAACGGAAGACACCCCAGAACCTTCCCGGGACTGGAAAGAATGGGAGAGGGGGAGCCGCAGACAGCAGACGCGTTCGCGTCGGAGTTGCAGGAGGTCCACGATCAGCTTCGGCGGCACCTGGAGCTGGCTAAGCACGCATACAAGGTGCAAGCGGACAAACACAGGAGAGTTGGTGAAGAGATCCGCGTGGGCGACTGGGTATGGTTGGCAGCCCACGCAGTGCCGGCCAGGTCGTTAGCGAAGAAGAAACTAGGACATAAACAGCTGGGACCCTACCAAGTCGAAGAGCAGGTCAACCCGGTAGCCTTCAGGCTGACGCTTCCGGAAGGTTCCAGGATGCATCCGGTGTTCCACAGATCGGTGCTCACTCCCTACAAGACACCTCACAGGTTCCAGGAACCGGGAACGGCGAGCAGAGGGGAGGGCCACAGGAGGAGCCCATCAACGAAGTCACAGAGATTTTGGACTCGAGATGGGGGGAAGCGGGAGTAGAATACCTTCTCGCCAGAGAGGGCACCCCGGCCAGTGCCAACAGCTGGGTGCCGGGCTACGCTTTGGAGGAACCTCTGCTCAAAGACGAGTTTCATGCCCTCTTCCCACACAGGCCCATGCCAGCAGACTTTTTCGACGATCGGCTTTTCACACCGACGCTTTCAGCCAGCACGTTTCGGGGGTTCGACTCGGATGAGGAACCGACAATGGACACTCGTTCCCCGGAGGGCTCGACAGCGGAATCTGCCTCAGAACCCTCGTATTGGTGGGACGATAGACCAGAGGAGCAGTGGCGCAGGAAGTGGCTGGAGGGTCCAAGCCGAGCGACGGACCCGGGAACGCCTGAGGCGGAGACGGACGCGGACATGTACGGGGAGGATTTTGGGTTCGAGCACGGCGGCACAGAGATGGAGGCAGAGGTGACCGTTGTCGACGAGCGCAGGGAGGAAGAACCGGAAGTCTTCAGTTGCAGGCCCGCCACGGGAAGCGAACTGTATCCGACATTCGTCCCCGGGACACTGCAGCACCCAGCTCCCGCACCGGAAGGAGGGGAGGGGGGAAGGGGGGCTTCGAGGGGGGGATAGATGTCAGGGGTTCAGGAGCAGAGACGAGGGCAAGGGAGGAAACAGAGAGCGAGGGGGAGGAGGCAGAAGAAAAGATGAGTGATGATGACGACCCGAGATCTCCTAGTCTTTCCAGTGAATCAGAAGATTCACAGGAAGGAGCGCCAGTGGCAAGGGCAAGGGGGGAGCTTAGGGGGGCACCCCAGGAAGAAGGGTCCAGAGGGGGCTCAGAGAGCAGCAGTTGGAAATCGCGGCCAGCATCACCAGCAGAACGCAGTGGGGAGGAAGGGCGCCAGGTACCGAGTTCTGGCAGCTCGCAGCAGGAGGGAGGACATGAGTCAGGAGTGGCCACACCTCCATCGGGGAGCGAGGAAACGGTCAGGAGGAAAGTGGAAGGTTAGTCCGCGACCTCCCCTCTCATTCCGGGCCACCAGAAATCCCTGGCGACTAATTCCACCGTCTTCTCCTTGCCAAAGTGCCCGGCAGTGGGCGCGTCGTGCAGCTGATGCAGTACCTTGGCGCGAAGTTCGTCTCCCGGCACGTAGATGGCCCCTTTGCGGATGAGCAATCCATCTCTCAGCTGGAACCCGTCGGTCGCTGCCGTGCCCCTTTGCATCTCTGCCATCTTTGCTTGTGCGAAGGAGTCATTCTGCAACGCTCGTCGCACCGCCTCCAGGTCCACTGTCGCCGCCGCGCACGCCCACACTGTTGGCGCGAAGATGTGCATGGCGGCCGCTGGCGTGGCGTCCTCCAGATACTGTGGCTTACGGGAGAGCGCGTCCGCCATGATGTTGGTGTCCCCCGGGACATACTCTATTCGGAAGTCGAAGTTCGCAAAGAACTCAGCCCAACGTATCTGCCTCTGGTTCAGGAACTGTGCCGTGCGCCAGTGCTCCAGATTCTTGTGGTCCGTGCAGACCTGCACCGTGTGCTTGGCTCCAATCAGAAAGTGCCTCCATGCTTTGAACGCTGCATGAATAGCCAGCAACTCCCTGTCCCAGATGGTGTAGTTCTGTTCGGACTTGCTGAGCTTCCTGGAGTAAAACGCTCCGGGCCTCCAAACCCCCTGCGGGTCCTTCTGCAGCAGGACTGCTCCGACGGCCCTGTCCGAGGCGTCTGTTTCAACTCTCATCGGCCTGCTGGGGTCGACATGAAGCAGCTGTTCCTCCGACGCGAAAAGACGCTTGAGTGCCTGAAAGGACTGCTCCGCCTGCGCTGTCCAGATGAACTTCTTTTTCTTGGAACTGAGCGTGTCCGTGATGGCCGCTGTCTGCATAGCGAAGCCTTTGATGAACTTGCGATAGAAGTTCGCGAAGCCGACAAACCGTTGGACCTCCTTCCGGTTGCGTGGGCTTTTCCAATCCAACACCGCTCGAACCTTGGCGCTGTCCATGGCGAGCCCCTTGTCAGACAACTTGTAGCCCAGGAAATCCACCTCCGTCACGTCGAATTGGCACTTCTCCAGCTTGGCGTAAAGCCTATGTTGCTGGAGCCTGCTCAGCACTTCCCTGACGTGTCTGTCATGCTCCTGCTGCGATTCCGAAAAGATCAGGATGTCATCCAAGAAACAGACGCACGTCTTGTAGAGGAGCCCCGCCAACACGTGATGCATGAAAGCTTGAAAAACGTGGGAGCCATTTTGCAATCCAAAAGGCATAACTCTATATTCGTAGGTGCCCAGGGGCGTGAACATGGCTGTCTTCCACTCATCTCCTTCCCGCATGCGAATGAGGTTGTACGCCCCTCGCAGGTCCAACTTGGTGAACACGCTGCCCTTGCGTACTTTTGCGAGGAGGTCGTCGATTCGGGGCATGGGGAAGTCCGATGGCTTGGTGACACTGTTCAAAATGCGGTAGTTCACTACGAGTCTTTTTTGGGGCGTGTCTCGCTTCTTCACAAAGAATACAGGACTGCCCCCCGCTGCCTGGGACTCTCGGATGAAACCGCGCTTCAAATTATGATCTATGAACTCTTTGAGTTCCTGCAGTTCGTCTTCAGACATGGAATACAGCTTCCCTTTGGGCAGCGCCGCCCCCGGCAGCAGGTCAATTTTGCAGTCATATGGTCTGTGGGGGGGTAGCTTGTCTGCCTCCTTCTCGCAGAAAACCTCCAAAAATTCTGCGTACTTGTGGGGAATCGCTTGCAGCGTGCCTAGCAGCAGCTGTGACTCCTCTTGCTCCCCTTCCTGCTGGGGCATGATGCAGTGTTCAGCACAAAAGGAAGAGCCGAAGGGCAGCTGCCTCTGGTACCAAGCCAGCGTCGGGCTGTGCTTGTCCAGCCAACTCATGCCCAATACAGTAGGCGTGTCCGAGAGTTGAGTGACGTTGAAGCTGATGATTTCCCTGTGATTTCCAAGCCGCAGCACCATAGGTGGCGTCTGCTTCACCACTTGCCCCCCTAACAGCTCCCTGCCATCCACCGTGACAACCTGCAGGGGCAGCGTGGCAGGCAGCAACTGTATAGCGTGCCGGTCGACAAAGTCCTGCCCTATGAAGTCTGCATTGCTTCTCGAGTCGACGGTGATTGGCACGTCCATGGTGATTCCATTGGGTAGCTGGAGCGATGCGGTGAGCCTCACTACTGGCTTGGGCGGGAGGGGGTCCACGGGCGGTAAAATCTCTGGGGACTGCTTCACTGACACGTCTGGCTGGGCCCCAGTGCCTCTTCCTCCAGCCAGACATCGTCGTTTCCCTGCTGTGGTTCTCCGTGCTGCGTTGCTGCAGTCACCATTGCTGAGGCTGCAGTGTGCTTGTGGAGCCTCCGGGGACACTCTTTCGCCATATGCCCTGGATCCTCGCAGATATAACACTTCCTGTTCCCTCTAGGAGGCTTCGCTTTCACTGCTGCCGGTGCTAGGGCTCTGGCTGCTGACTGAGCCCTTGCACTCCCAACCTCCATCGGTTCCACCCCTCCCCCTGTTGGAGGCGTGGATTGCGCACGCGCTGCTTCTCTGGGAAGGAAGGAGGAGCCCCTGACTGGTTCGCGCCCGCTGCGCCCTTCGTCCCTGCTCCACGGACGTTCTTCCAGCCGCACCCCCACCGCCAGCGCCCTCTGAACGATCTCCTGCGTGGTCCGGGGTCTCTCCCCCCTCGCAATCTCATCTTTAACCGAGTTGTGCAAGCCCTCCCAAAAAAGGTCTCTGACAGGAGCCGAATCTCTGTCCCATTCCAGGGCACTGACCAAAGCGAAAAAGCGGGCATGATACTGCCTTACGCTGGCCCTCCCTTGCCTTAGTCCATGCACCTCCTTTCGGGCAAGATCCACGTCAATGCTTGATAAAAAACAGCCATCCATTGCTTTAATAAAGGCATCCGCATTTTGGAGCGCAGGATCCTTATCTCTCCACAAATTGCGCAGCCATGCTTTTGCGTCTCCATGCAAATGGGACATGATGAACCCCACTTTCTCTTGTTCATCTCTAAAGTCTTTGTGCAGTAGTTGCACTGCACACATTACGTCTGCTCTAAAGTTGGGGTACTGTTGCAAATTCCCATCGAAGTGCGAGACCAGACCGCCTGTGCGTCTCCCCAACCCAATCCCCTCTGATTTGGGTGTCTGTTGCCCTTGCTTCGTAAGCACGTCCAACCTGACCTGGAGATCCCTGTAGGCGGCAGCTGCTTCCTCCTCTCTCTTCCTGGACTCCAGCGCCTCGGCATTCAGTCGTGAAACTGCTTCTCTGAGTTCCGTTATTTGCTGTTCGGCCGTCATATTGTCTGCCGTTCGTGAGCTCTCTTGTAGGCACCCGCTTTCCCTCCTCTCCGCGAGGCCGTGGATGCCCACAATTTGATGAGACGGAGCTTACTGTCAGGGTTACTTCCAGATCCTAGCTCACAGAGGATCACGCTAGCCAGCGATCGTTAAATAAAAGTCTTTATTGAGTTACAGTCTCCATTCTCAAGCTGCTGCGTGCAACCCTACGTCTTATGCTTAGATCGGCGAAGCTCCGTCTGAGTCTCCGCCCCTTGCGCACCAACTTAATATCCTAGCCCTGCTCCACCTTTTCCGCCTGACAGTTCTCCTCTGGGTCCCTCTGCCCCCCTGGGTCTCTTCCTTCCGGGATTCTTCTGACGCTGACCCCCCTGACTCTCCTGTCTCCTTGCGCCGGGCTTTAGGACCTGGCTCCCTTTCCGGGCTGCCTACTGCGCCACCTTCCTGTGCATTTGAACTTGGCGCGCGCGCCCAACCTTCCACTTTCCGTCTAACCGTCACTTCGCTCCCCGATGAAGGTGTGGCCACTCCTGACTCGTGCCCTCCCTCCTGTTGCGAGCTGCCAGCGCTTGCTCCCTGGCGCTCTTCCTCTTTCCTACTCTCTGGCGGTGACGTTGGTCCCGATCTCCAACTGCTCCCCTCTGAGTCCCCTCTGGCTCTTTCTTCCTGGGGTGTCCCCCTAGTCTCCCCCCTTGCCCTGGCCACTGGTGCTCCTTTTTGTGAATCTTCTGATTCACTGGAAAGACTCGGAGATCTCGGGTCGTCGTCATCACTCATCCTTTCTTCTGCCTCCTCCCCCTCGCTCTCTGTTTCCTCCCTTGCCCTCGCCTCTGCTCCTGAACCCCTGACACATACGCTTCCCAGTCTCCGGATGCTGGGTTGAATGGCGAGAAGCTGCTGTCGGTTGCCATTCTGAGTTCCTTGGGTCCCAGAGCTGAAGCCTGGCTACATGGTGCGAGGCAGCGGTGCGGAAGGTGGCGGTGCTGCAGTGCTGTGTGTGGTGGTCAGCTCAGCAGGATCCCACCTTCGTCGCCAGTGAAATATACTCAGAGTGGATTTCATGCTCTTTATTCAGCTCATAGTGGTGAGGAGGGAATGAAAATCCCCTCAAAGTATCTGCTTTATATACATTATTTACACAATGGGCTGCACGTGATTGGCTAATTCCGGAATTCTCCTGTAGACCAATCAGGTTGTGGATTCATAGGATCATAGAGTTGGAAGAAACCACAAGGGCCATCGAGTCCAACCCTCTGCCAAGCAGGAAACACCATCAGAGCACTCCTGACATACGGTTGTCAAGCCTCTGCTTAAAGACCTCCAAAAGAGGAGACTCCACCACACTCCTGGGCAGCAAATTCCACTGTCAAACAGCTCTTACTGTCAGAAAGTACTTCCTAATGTTTAGGTGGAATCTTCTTTCTTGTAGTTTGGATCCATTGCTCCGTGTCCGCTTCTCTGGAGCAGCAGAAAACAACCTTTCTCCCTCCTCTACGTGACATCCTTTTATATATTTGAACATGGCTATCATATCACCCCTTAACCTCCTCTTCTCCAGGCTAAACATGCCCAGCTCCCTTAGTCGTTCCTCATAAGGCATCGTTTCCAGGCCTTTGACCATTTTGGTTGCCCTCCTCTGGACACGGTCCAGTTTGTCAGTGTCCTTCTTGAACTGTGGTGCCCAGAACTGGACACAGTACTCCAGGTGAGGTCTGACCAGAGCAGAATACAGTGGCACTATTAGTTCCCTTATCCTAGATGCTATACTCCTATTGATGCAGCCCAGAATTGCATTGGCTTTTTTAGCTGCCGCGTCACACTGTTGGCTCATGTCAAGTTTGTGGTCAACCAAGACTCCTAGATCCCTTTCACATGTACTGCTCTCAAGCCAGGTGTCACCCATCTTGTATTTGTGCCTCTCATTTTTTTTGCCCAAGTGCAATACTTTACATTTCTCCCTGTTAAAGTTCATCTTGTTTGTTTTGGCCCAGTTCTCTAATTTCTCCCTGCTTCGTTTGACTAATCAAGTCTTCTCATGGAGAGGGCTTTTTGTTTCATATCTGATCTGAACAAGAGGCGAGATGAATTAAAACATTACAGTCTAGATTCCACAGCTAGTATGTGCATGCACCATGTCATGTCATCAATGATAAAGTAGGGGGGGGCTGACCTGCCCCTCAAATTTTATTCAAGTTGGCAACCCTGGCTACAGCCTTTCCTCCAATACACTTGTTCCCCCCGTTAGAGGTGGGTCTGAGACCCTAAAAATAAAATCTGAACAAAATTGATGAAGCAGCGAGAACAGGTGTCCCAAGTAGGCACAACCAGTTTTGGCAAAGCATAATCTTATAGTGGGGCTAATGGTTTAAAAGATAAACATACAGAGCTTTAAAAGCATTATTTTTTTAAAAAAAGTGAACAGCCCATCTTAAGTAAGGGGAAAGGGTAAGGCCAGCAATTGAACCAAACTTTAATTTTCTGGTATTTTTAGCAGTCATTCAAATTACAAAACTAGGATTCTGCAACAACAGCACATGCCACAGTTTTGGAATCCATTGTCGGTTCTTAGAATATAGGAAGCATATCAGAACCATTAGTCCATCTAGATCAAAATTGCCAACACTTACTGGCAGAAGCTTTTCAGGCAAAAATCATTACCAGTCCTACCAAGAGATGCTGGGGATTGAATCTGGGATCTTTTGCTTGCAGAAGTAGTGAGCTGCAACACTTCCCCCTCTTTTACATGTGTCTTCAGATCCTCACTATGGTAGGTATCTAAATCCTTCCCCCGCTCTTAAAATAAACAACTTATTAATATTGAACAAAACTATTAAACTGGCAGTTTTCTTTCTTTCTTTCTATATGCCCCCCCCATTTTGCATGCAAATTTTGCTGCGTTCTTCCCTCCGATGTCACTCCAGTGCCTGGTGACCCCAGCACATGCACTTTTCCACCCACCCACCCCACTAGCAAATTGTCCTTTATTTGCTGTTCTAAATATGGCAACCCTAACCTAAACTTAAGCTGGCTAGGTTATATAGCAGCCATAAAGATGTCCATACTCCCCCAATTCCTGTTCTTGTTTCAGACCTTACCTGTACTTATCCCCCTTTCCCAACTGTCTCACTGGCATCACTTACTTAACAATTCTATTTTTGGAAGGAGAAGCAGAGTGACATGTCAAGACTTTATATTGTCCCAAGACCAATGGAGGTCTCAGGGCCCCAGGTCTTAGGCAATTAAAGCAAATGGTGCACACAAGCCTTGCCTTTTCTTAAAACTTCCTGTGCACACACCACAAAAATAAAGAATCAATTTTTACAACTAACTCCAAAGAAGCAATTAAATATACGTGATGTTAATAGGAATATCAGCTTCCTAACAATTATAAATCTATTTAACACTGGGTTATCTCCATAATGTACACTCAGGATCACTTAAAACAATGCTTTGCAGATTAATTTTTAATTCTAACTTTTTCTAGCATGGTGTTTGGAAGAGAGAAAAACAGTGATGTTTGAACTCTAAATAAAATGTTCTTTCCCCTGTTAATATTTATTTACATTTTTCTATTTCATAGATTAATTTTAGGCCATTTAAGAACAAAAGAACTGCTAAGTGCTAAAAGTTCCCACAATACAGTACCATTTCACAGTACCATATACATAAAAAAGGTAAAGGACCCCTGACAGTTAAGTCCAGTCACAGACGACTCTGGGGTTGTGGAACTCATCTCGCTTTATAGGCCGAGGGAGCCGGTGTTTGTATGCTGTCAGGGAACTGACATTGGAGCAGAGTGGAGAGGCTAGGCTCCCAGATTCTGCAGGAGAGGGAACTAGAAAGGGAAGAGAGAGAACATCCTCTGGGGAAAGAAGTCCAGGTGACACCAGGAAGAAGGGAGAGGCAGAGAGCACTTCGGAGGGGAGGCTCCGAGACTCTTCCAGTGAAGTCAGTGAGGAGAGTGGAGGACCGCCGCTTGGCACGCCCACTCTGCGCAGAAGGCTTCCGCACAGAGAGGCGAGGCGAAGGTTGTCCGTTAAGGAATTCTTATGCTGGAGGAAATTTAGGAGACACCCACTGACGGATTCTGCCAGCGACTGAGCAGCAGCGCAAAAGGGCTGCTCAGCCAGGGAAAGACGCAACCACCCAAAGCAGTTGGGAACGGCTGGAGTTTTACACACAAGCAACCCCAATTCCCATGATATATGCAGACAGTTTTTCCGGGTCATGTGGCCAGCATGACTAAGTCACTTCTGGCAAAACCAGAGCAACTCATGGAAACGCTGTTTACCTTCCCACCGGAGTGGTACCTATTTATCTACTTGCACTTTTTGGAGTGCTTTCGAACTGCTCGGTTGGCAGGAGCTAGGACCGAGCAATGGGAGCTCACCCTGTCACAGGGATTCGAATTACCGACCTTCTGATCAGCAAGCCCAAGAGGCTCAGTGGCTTAGACCATATACATATATGTATACAAATTTGCAAAGTTTTTACCTTGCCTCTCATGAACACTGAACTGAAGGGAAATGAGACCCACCCAACATGAAGCAAAAATAAAAGTCAGGAACCAACACTGTATTTCAAGTATTAGAAGAAATATAGTGCTACTTTTAAATAACAATTATAATTACAATAATAAAATATTCTAACTAGAATGAATCCCTGTAGCCCATAGGAAGAAATATAACTTCTGCAGTAAATGGAGTTTTATTGTTCTCACTTGAGTGGTCTCCATTTTGCATTTGTGTGGCCTCCATCGAATGAGATTTAAATATTACAGAGCATTGCTTTATCCTCATGCAAATTTATCTTACTTGTTAAAAAGCATAATGGCATCCACTTCTATGAGAAAAGTTATTACCAGATCCATTGCAGTACTTTTCATCAAGCAATAAGATTATTCCCATTCAAACAACAATAATTTTATATAAGTTGGAATGTAGATACAAATGTCTGTAAGTTTCTTATCACAATAAATGCAATAGAAATGTGCTTAAAAAATGGGTTGATTTGTTTTGGTTAACTGTTCGTATCTGCTGCTTGGTGAATGTGCTTATATGTAACATTGATGCAAATTCATGATTGCGCAGAAGGGGCTTTGGGTTGCATTCAGGAACATTTCCTTGAGCTTGGTATGGTCAAACATCCACAGATGAAGAGGAGGAGGAGGAGTTTGGATTTGATATCCCGCCTTTCACTCCCCTTCAGGAGTCTCAAAGCGGCTCACAATCTCCTTTCCTTCCTCCCCCACAACAAACACTCTGTGAGGTGAGTGGGGCTGAGAGACTTCAGAGAAGTGTGATCTATGAAGTTTCATAGATACCCATACATACATACAGGGAACATTGTGTTGACAATGCAATATTGTGAACTGGCCTTTAGAATTTAGAGAAAACACAAAGCTGTTTTCTCTGTGCGTGCAAATATCCATGTCAATTTATAATAAAATATCTGTTTTTCTGCAAGTAGTTTCAATATCCCCTCCCTTAGAAGATGTGATTGTTGAGTACAGAAAGAAGGGAAATCTTTCGACTTCAAACAACATTTGCATATCCTCTACTATTTGATCCACTGCAAGTAGATAGCTCCTTTTCATGAAGCTGCTCTTAACTGTTCTGTGGAAGCAGATTTTAATATTTCCTAAAACTAGAATAAGCCCCTAAAATAAATAAGAAGAAAATGACCATTGGCCATTGTCAGGGGTTCAGGAGCAGAGACGCAGAGAAGGGAGGAGACAGAAAGCGAGGGGGAGGAATACGAAGGAAGGATGAGTGGGGATGACGACCCGAGATCACCGAGCCTGTCCAGTGAGTCCGAGGATTCCCAGAAGGGAGCGCCAGCGGTCAGAGCAAGGGGGGGTAGCAGGGGGACACCCCAGGAAGAAGGGTCCAGAGAGGGATCAGAGAGCAGCAGTTGGAGATCGGGACCCACGTGCCCAGCCGGGAGCAGCGGGGAGAAAGGGGACCAGACATCGGGTTCCGGAGGCTTTCAGCAGGAGGGAGGGCATGAGTCAGGAGTAGTCACGCCCACCTCCGGGAGCGACGAAACGATCAAGAGGAAGGTAGAGAGTTGGGCGCGCGCGCCAAGTTCAAATGCAGCGGAAGCTGGCGCAGTAAGCAGCCCGGAGAGTGAGCCAGGTCCCAAAGCCCGCCGCAAGGAGGCGGAAGGGTCAGGGGGGTCCGCGTCAGAAGAGAAGAAGAAGAAGAAGAGTTTGGATTTGATATCCCGCCTTTCACTCCCCTTCAGGAGTCTCAAAGCGGCTAACAATCTCCTTTCCCTTCCTCCCCCACAACAAACACTCTGTGAGGTGAGTGGGGCTGAGAGACTTCGCAGAAGTGTGACTGGCCCAAGGTTACCCAGCAGCTGCATGTGGAGGAGCGGAGACGCGAACCCGGTTACCCAGATTACGTGACTACCGCTCTTAACCACTACACCACACTACACCAGAGAGTAGGAAAGAAGAGACCACGGGGGGCAGAAGGACCCAGAGATGGAGGGAAAGGCGCAGGAGGTGGAGCAAGGCTAGGGTATTAAGCTGGTGTGCTAGAGGCGGAGACTCAGACGGGTCTTCGCCGGTCTGACATAGAAGACGTGGGGCTGCACATTGCAGTTTGGAAATGGAACCTGTAACCCAATAAAGACTCTTTTAACGTGAACGCTGGCTAACGTGGTCCTATGTGAGCTGGGACTGGGTAACAGCCCTGACAGTAAGACCCGTCTCTACATAGCTTCGGACACCTGAAACCTCGCAGCGGAGGCAGAAGCAGCGAGAGGAGGAAATTGGTGTTTGGGAGCAAGCTCACAAAGGTTGGCAGAGATGACGGAAGCAGAAAAAATTTCAGCGCTGCAACAGGCAGTGACCCAATTGAACGCAGAGGTACTGGCATCCAAGAAAAGGGAGCAGGATGCTGCGGCCGCCTACAGAGATCTCCACGCCAGGTTTGAAGCGTTGGTTAAGCAAGGGCAACCGGGACCCAGACCGGAGGGGGTTGGGTTGGCACGGAGAGCAGGAGGGCTTGTGGCTCACTTCGATGGGAATTTGCAACAGTACCCCAATTTTCGAGCAGACGTAATGTGCGCACTGCAACTGCTGGCAAAAGACTTTAGAGATGAGGAAGAGAAAGTAGGGTTTATACTGTCCCATTTGCATGGGGATGCTAAAGCGTGGCTGCGCAATTTGTGGAGGGATAAAGATCCGGCGCTTCAGAGTGCAGATGCCTTTATCAAAGCGATGGATGCGTGTTTTTTATCTACCATTGACGTGGATCTTGCTCGACGGGAGATACATGGACTGAGACAAGGGAGGGCGAGCGTACGGCAGTATCACGCCCGCTTTTTTGCGCTGGTCAGTGCCTTGGAATGGGACCGGGATTCACCTCCAGTCAGAGACCTGTTCTGGGAGGGTCTGAGCAGTGCTGTTAAGGACGAAATTGCGAGGGGGGAGAGGCCCCGGAGCACGCAGGAGGTGGTCCAAAGGGCGCTGACTGTGGGGGTGAGGCTGGAAGAACGTCCATGGTGCAGAGACGAAGGACGTGGAGGGCGCGAAGCAGCGAGAGGTTTCTCCTTCGTTCCCAGGGAAGCAGCGCGTGCGCAATCCACACGTCCGCCAGGAGGGGGAGTGGAACCTATGGAGGTGGGAGGCGCCAGGGCTCAGTCAGCTACCAGAGCCCCAGCACCGGGAGCAGTCAAGACTAAGCCTCCTAGAGGGAACCGGAAGTGTTACATCTGCGACAGCCCTCAACACTTGGCGAGAGAGTGTCCCCAGAGGAACTCCAAGCACACTGCAGCCTCCGCAACGGTGATAGCAGCCACGCAGCACAGCGAACCCCAGCAGGGAAACGACGATGTCTGGCTGGAGGCAGAGGCACTGGGGCCCAGCCAGACGAATCAGTGAAGCAGTCCCCAGCGATCTTGCAACCCACAGACCCCCTCCCACCCAAACCAGTAGTGCAGCTCACCGCATCTCTCCAGCTACCCAATGGCGTCACTATAGACGTGCCACTTTCTGTGGACTCTGGAAGCAATGCAGACTTTATAGCGCAGGATTTTGTGGAGCAGCACGCTATACAGCTACTGCCTGCCACTCTGCCCCTGCAAGTCGTCACAGTGGATGGCAGAGAGTTGCTGGGGGGGCAGGTGGTGAAGCAGACGCCGCCAATGGTGATGCGACTTGGTAACCACAGGGAAGTCATCAGTTTTAATGTCACCCGACTGTCGGACACGCCCATTGTGTTGGGCATGAGTTGGCTGGACAGGCACAGTCCGACACTGGCTTGGTACCAGCGACAGCTGATCTTCGGCTCTTCTTATTGTGCCGAGCACTGCATCCTGCCCAGACAGGAGGGAGAGGAGGAGGAATCACAGCTGCAGTTGGGAACGTTGCAAGCAGTCCCCCACAAATACGCAGACTTTCTGGAGGTCTTCTGCGAGAAGGAGGCAGACAAGCTACCCCCTCACAGGCAGTATGACTGCAAGATTGACCTCCTACCAGGGGCGACGCTGCCGAAAGGGAAGCTGTATTCCATGTCTGAGGACGAACTACAGGAACTCAAACAGTTCATAGATCACAATTTGGAGCGCGGTTTCATCCGAGAGTCCAAGGCAGTAGGGGGCAGTCCTGTTTTCTTCGTGAAGAAGAAAGACACGCCCAAAAAAAGACTTGTAGTTGATTTTCGCCTCTTGAACAAGATGACCAAGCCCTCTGATTTCCCCATGCCCAGGATTGACGACCTCCTAGCGACGGTGCGCAAGGGACGCGTGTTCACCAAGTTGGACCTGCGAGGGGCGTACAATCTCATCCGCATGAGGGAAGGCGATGAGTGGAAGACAGCCATGTTCACGCCTCTGGGCACCTACGAATACAGAGTGATGCCGTTTGGATTGCAAAACGGTTCTCACTGTTTTCAAGCTTTCATGCATCATGTGTTGGCGGGACTCCTCTACAAGAAGTGCGTCTGCTTCCTGGATGACATCCTGATATTCTCCGAATCGCAGCAAGCACATGACCAAGACGTTCGGGAGGTGCTGAAGAGGCTGCAGCAGCATAGACTGTACGCCAAACTGGAGAAGTGCCAGTTCGACACGACGGAGGTGGATTTCTTGGGCTACAAGTTGTCGGACAAGGGGCTAGCCATGGACAGCGCCAAGGTTCGCGCGGTGTTGGATTGGAAGAGCCCGCGCAACCGGAAGGAGGTCCAGCGGTTTGTGGGCTTCGCCAACTTCTATCGCAAGTTTATCAGGGGGTTCGCGATGCAGACGGCGGCTATTACGGACACGCTAAGCTCCAAGAAAAAGAAATTCATCTGGACGGAGCAGGCGGAGCAGTCCTTTCAAGCACTCAAGCGTCTCTTCGCGTCGGAAGAGCAACTGCTGCATATCGACCCCAGCAGACCGATGCGGGTAGAGACAGACGCGTCCGATAGAGCCGTGGGAGCTGTCCTGCTGCAGAGAGACCTGCAGGGGGTCTGGAGGCCGGGAGCGTTCTACTCCAGAAAGCTCAGCAAGTCGGAGCAGAACTACACCATCTGGGACAGGGAGTTGCTGGCCATTCATGCAGCGTTCAAAGCGTGGAGGCATTTCCTGATCGGAACCAAGCACACAGTGCAAGTCTGCACGGACCACAAGAATCTGGAGCACTGGCGCACGGCGCAGTTCCTGAACCAGAGGCAGATACGTTGGGCAGAGTTCTTTGCTGACTTCGATTTCCGAATAGAGTACGTCCCAGGCGACACCAACATCATGGCGGATGCACTGTCCCGAAAACCGCAATACCTCGAAGAGGCGACGCCAGCGGCAGCCATGCACATCTTCGCGCCAACAGCGTGGGCGTGCGCTTCAGCCACAGTAGACCTGGATGCGGTGCGGCGGGCGTTGCAGGACGACTCATTCGCGCAGGCGAAGATGGCCGAGGTGCACAAGGGCACGGCGAAGAGCGACGAGTTCCAGATACGAGACGGCTTGCTCTTACGTAAAGGGGCCATCTACGTGCCGGGAGACGAACTTCGCGCCAAGGTACTGCAACAGTTGCACCCACGCACCCACTGCCGGACACTTTGGCACAGAAAAAACGGTGGAATTAGTCGCAAGGGACTTTTGGTGGCCCAGACTGAGAGGGGAGGTCGCGGACTACGTCGCGAGGTGCGACACCTGCCAGAGGGCCAAGCCGGTGCACAAACCACCGGCGGGACTGCTGGAACCGCTGCAAACGCCGTTTGAACCGTGGGAGAGGGTGGCCCTGGACTTTGTCACGGATCTACCCAGCTCGAGAGGCAAGACAGCTGTACTAGTGGTGGTGGACTTGTTCACCAAGATGGCACATTTCATACCGTGTGTGAAGGTGGCCACGGCGGAACAAACAGCCAAACTGTTCATAGATCACGTGTTCAAAGTGCACGGTCTGCCGCGGTCTATACTGTCCGACCGCGGACGCCAGTTCATCTCGAATTTCTGGCAGAAGCTGATGGGCTTCCTGAACGTCAAGATCAACCTGACATCGGCGAGACACCCGCAGACCAACGGGCAAGCGGAGAGGGTCAATGCCATCATGCAGCAGTACCTGAGATGCTATGCCAATCAACAGCCTGCGACGTGGGTGGATTACCTGCCGCTCGCCGAGTTCGCCTACAACAACACGAAGCACGTGTCCACAGGGGTGACGCCGTTCTTCGCCAACAATGGGAGGAATCCCAGAACCTTCCCGGGACTGGAGAGAGTGGGGGAAGGGGAACCGCAGACGGCGGACGCTTTCGCGTCTGAGTTGCAGGAGGTCCACGATCAACTCCGACGGCAGCTGGAGCTAGCGAAGCACGCATACAAGGTGCAAGCTGACAAGCACAGGCGGGTTGGCGAAGAGATCCGAGTGGGAGACTGGGTCTGGTTGGCAGCCCACGCAGTGCCGACCAGATCGTTAGCCAAGAAGAAGTTGGGGCACAAGCAACTCGGTCCATACCAAGTCGAAGCACAGATCAACCCAGTAGCTTTCCGGCTGGTGCTGCCGGAGGGTTCCAGGATGCATCCGGTGTTCCACAGGTCGGTGCTTACTCCCTACAAGGCACCTCACAGATTCCAGGAACCAGGAACAGCACCGAGTCCGTCTCAGGAGCGGACGGAGGCGGGGAGATTGCCACAGCAGGACCCCATCAACGAAGTCACAGAGATTTTGGACTCCAGATGGGGGGAAGAGGGAGTAGAATACCTCCTAGCCAGAGAGGGCACCCGGGCCAGTGCTAATAGCTGGGTGCCGGACTACGCTTTGGAGGAACCCCTGCTCAAGGACGAGTTTCATGCCCTTTTCCCACACAGACCCATGCCAGCAGGCTTCTTCGACGACTGGTTGTTCACGCCCACACTTTCCTCCAGCACGTTCCATGGATTCGACTCGGACGGGGAGCCCGCACCGGGCACCCGTTCCCCAGAGGGGTCACCGGAGGGTTCGGCGTCAGACACCTCGTATTGGTGGGACGATCGACCAGAGGAGCAGTGGCGCCGGAGGTGGTTGGAGATGCCAGGTCGAGCGACCGACGCAGAGACTGACATGGACGTGTTCGGGGAGGATCTTGGGTTCGAGCACGGCGGCACTGAAATGGAGGCGGAGCAGATCAACGTTGACGAACGCGAGGAGGAAGACTCGGAGGTCTTCAGTTGGCGGCCAGCGACGGGGAGCGAACTGTATCCGGCATTCACTCCCGTGATGATGGAGCACCCAGCACCCACACCTGAAAGCGGGGAGGGGGGAAGGGGGGCTTCGAGGGGGGGATGGATGTCAGGGGTTCAGGAGCAGAGACGCAGAGAAGGGAGGAGACAGAGAGCGAGGGGGAGGAATACGAAGGAAGGATGAGTGGGGATGACGACCCGAGATCACCGAGCCTGTCCAGTGAGTCCGAGGATTCCCAGAAGGGAGCGCCAGCGGTCAGAGCAAGGGGGGGAAGCAGGGGGACACCCCAGGAAGAAGGGTCCAGAGAGGGATCAGAGAGCAGCAGTTGGAGATCGGGACCCACGTGCCCAGCCGGGAGCAGCGGGGAGAAAGGGGACCAGACATCGGGTTCCGGAGGCTTTCAGCAGGAGGGAGGGCATGAGTCAGGAGTAGTCACGCCCACCTCCGGGAGCAACGAAACGATCAAGAGGAAGGTAGAGAGTTGGGCGCGCGCCCCAAGTTCAAATGCAGCGGAAGCTGGCGCAGTAAGCAGCCCGGAGAGTGAGCCAGGTCCCAAAGCCCGCCGCAAGGAGGCGGAAGGGTCAGGGGGGTCCGCGTCAGAAGAGAGTAGGAAAGAAGAGACCACGGGGGGCAGAAGGACCCAGAGACGGAGGGAAAGGCGCAGGAGGTGGAGCAAGGCTAGGGTATTAAGCTGGTGTGCTAGAGGCGGAGACTCAGACGGGTCTTCGCCGGTCTGACATAGAAGACGTGGGGCTGCACATTGCAGTTTGGAAATGGAACCTGTAACCCAATAAAGACTCTTTTAACGTGAACGCTGGCTAACGTGGTCCTATGTGAGCTGGGACTGGGTAGCAGCCCTGACAGCCATGATAACTGAGGCTGATCATCTGGAGTGAACCATATTGCTTACCCCCATCCTATGCTGTATTTTGCTATGGTTGTTGGGAGTGGGGGGGAAAGGGCTATTCTTATACCTTGAAATACTGTTAACTTTCACAATAGGTTTATACAGCTCTGGGATCTTCCTCTCGATCATTGGTCTGAGGTTCTCTTTCAACTTCTTGTAGTTCCTTTTTCAATTCTTGTTGATATTCCCTTTGGTCAGCAGTAAGCAGGCACTTATTTTTCCCCATTGCTTCACCACATCTGTTCCCAAAAAATGAAGAAAACAATTCACACTGATAAATTTCACCACGGTATTGGACCATAAAGTTTTGTTTTTGTCTGGCACCAAGCGTGACTTAGGTGGGGCAAGTGAAGGAAAAGCCATCAAAATTTAGAGGGTGGATGTGGAATTCAACTTGTTCAAATGGTTTCAATTTCCATTTTCCTCCTTCTTTAATTACCAATTCACCATATGTACTCCAATTACCTCTCATATTAATTTTCTTAACACTCATTACCTCCAGCGGAGATAGCCAATAAGGGACTTTTGGCTCCAATATATTTTTGTATCTATCCCATACTTCTATTAAAGAACTCCTGAAAATGTGGTTTCCCGCTCAGGCTTGTGCGATTTTGAATATGACACCTGAAGCTGGAGGATGCCCCACGGTGATTGGTGGAGCTGCAGTTTGCAGTGCTAATCAGCTTGAAGCATGCTACAAGTCTTTCATAACATTATTGATATAAGTAAAGAAACATCTCATGTGGGAAAAATAGACACAATGTTTCCTTAAGAATTAAAAATTCCAGCACTCTCCATATGCAGCAGAATGAGGTGGCCAAATGGACCATACTACTTCAAGATACAGGTGGGGAATAACACTTCTATGCGTAAAAACCAAAGCCTAGCACATCATAGAGAAGGTACTTGTCAATTAAAAAAGCTAGCCTTTCCCCTGCTTTGCTGGCTTTCTAGTTGCAGGGAACTTTTAGTGTGTGAAAGCAATTTTCCATAAACTCTTGCAGTTTATTGGACAGTTTCAGATGTCTTTGTGTTGTTGTAAACAAAATCTGCCCTTATTCCTTTATTGGAGAACCTTGTAGGTTCTCCATCGGCAGGAGAAAATAACAGAGGCCAACCAGAGAATATTGAGAAGCAAAGCAGCTAGTAAGCCTGATCTTTATTAAACTGTTGCAACAGGGTGCTCCTCTCACACGCAGGAGAGGGGAGGAGGACCGCGAACAATGTGTGCTTGCCATTTTGAAATTCCCTGCCCTGGAGCTCAAGACCACCCCCACAAACATCATACCTACATCACAGAAAAGGGAAATTTCTACAATAGAAATTTGAAAGTTGTTTTTCCTGTCTGCCAAGTTATCTGATAATGCCTTATCTGATTGCCTTTCCTGGTAGTCTGGCCATTCCTTTGAGATGGTAATTACCCAATTCCTGAGACAATGGGAAGCAAAGACAGACCACTGAATACATAACAGTGAAAATACATTATTCCTTTCCACTTGGGATAATCTTGCCATAAATGCCCAAAACTAGCCTGACTAAGGAGTAGTGGAGAGGTATACTTCTGAATATTCAATAATTCTATCAGATTGAGGTCTGCTGCTTCACATCAACAAGCTGAAAGGATTTACTCTACGACTTTATACTTTCCTTAATGGTAAATATTAAGTAGGGTAGACAAATTGCAGTATTGAACTACTGTAGTTCCCATGCCAATATTGTGTTGTTTAGTCGTTTAGTCGTGTCCGGCTCTTCGTGACCCCATGGACCAGAGCACGCCAGGCACTCCTGTCTTTCGCCATTTAAAATTCCTTCTTGCTCCCTGTCAGTGGAGGCTCATCCTTAAGGGGGACTGGGGCACTGCTCCACCAAGCTCAATTGCTTCTCTGCTGTCCTCCAACAGCCTGCTTCTTTCTTACATCCTCTCTAGGGTTGGCATGAGCAGTGAGCTCTTTCCTCCTCAGTCTCAGGCTGCCTTTGCAGAACTCAACGAGGGGAGAGGGGCATGCCCCACATGTCCAGGGGAGGAGAGGGGCAGGGAAGCTGCTGCTCAGGCTCCTTGAGTGCGCCAGGTCAGACGTGACCCGGAGGCGGAGCTGCTGCTGTGACTGGGAGCGAGGTGCACTGCGGCCACCCACCCTCCTGCTCTCTTCCCTGGGTCAGGCCTAACATAAGGACAGAACTCTGGCCAGCAGAAGCAAAGCAGCTTAGGTCAGCTCCTTCTCACACAGAGCCAGGCACCAATGAGGGAGCCTGCTTTAGGGGCACCTGTTTGTGCCCCCTGCCACAAATTTGTGCCCCCACGGCCCACACATGCTACACTGTAGTTGGCTTCATCCATGGGCGTAGCCAGCATTTTTGTTAGTGGGGGCAGGCCTTTTGTTAGGGGCTCAGAACCTCAGTTAGCTATGTATTTTTATTTATTTTTATTTAGTTGGCCCCCCTTGGCCACATCCATGGCTCCATCTATCATAACATTTTGGAAATGCCCTGACCCACCCACCCCAACACTGATGTTGATTTTCTGAGATATCAGGCGCTCAAGCACAAGATTCCACCTAAACATTAGGAAGAACTTCCTGACAGTAAGAGCTGTTCGACAGTGGAATTTGCTGCCAAGGAGTGTGGTGGAGTCTCCTTCTTTGGAGGTCTTTAAGCAGAGGCTTGACAACCATATGTCAGGAGTGCTCTGATGGTGTTTCCTGCTTGGCAGGGGGTTGGACTCGATGGCCCTTGTGGTCTCTTCCAACTCTATGATTCTATGATTCTAAGTCAAACATAAAGAATCGCTGCTGTTTCTTTTTGTGTAGCCTGTTTAGACTGGAAATTTGCCTCAGTTTTTTATTCTCTAAGGAAGGTTCTGTAAAGTGCAGGATAATGTAGTAGCTCACAGCATGGCAGGATGATCCCAAGAAGCTCAGTTAGTTGGGGACATGGGCATAACCAGGGGGTGAAGCGGCCACCCCTAAATCAAGTAAATAAATAAAAATACAGAGAGTCTGATATTCCAGATGCAATCACACTTCTTCCTTAGGGCAGCCTCCTATTCATTTATTTCTTGTTGAAAGATAAAGAAGTGTTTTGCAGAAACTAGCAACAACCTTATATATCAAGAAGACACATGTAGTTCATAGTAACTGTCTTTCAGGGCAGTTTGTCTAGGAACAAAATCAAGTGTTGCTATGAACAGTGACTAGTCACTAGAATAATAAAATGAAAGCTGGAGGTGGGGTTCGGGGTGGGGTTAGTCTTTCTTTAAACAAACATGTAAGTATGGATGCCAAGCAGAAGAAGAAGTAAGACAAGCGTTTCTGTGGGGGAGGGAGTTTATTGACTGCTCAGATATAAGACTCACAACATCATTTTATAACCAAAGAAAGTGCCTTTATGTGACCATTAAAACAAATCAACTGGAATTAATGGTATATTCACAGAAAGCCTTTAGCAGAATCATTTCCTGTCCTCGGAATCCAGCTGGAAGTGTTGGGCGAGCCGACTGCATAATCAAAAAGGCCAGTAAGTTACTGTGAGACAAACAGAGGAAGCTGTGTTCCTTTTCAAATCTGTCTGTCAACAGTCACACACACCAAGCAAAAGCCACCTATAACAGACGTTTTCCTTGATAAATGGGAGAACTGTCTGATAATCAACAACCATATCATTTTATCCAGTAGTATTAGTTTGATCTGACGGAAACTGCACATTTCCCGAGAAGCACTGAAAGAATGCTTCATTTAACTACAAAACCCCAAATCTGGGATCCCATCACAACTGATGTTTGGTAAAAGTTTTGCAGCAAAACTCCCACATTTTGTAACACCCCATAGAGTAATTGATACATCAAACCGGGGTTCATAATTAATATCCAAAACCCAACATTGTCCGGTTCACTCCAAACTGGTGCCAAAGTCTGGCAAAAGTTTTGTAGCATTTTGCCAGACATTGTAGAAATTTTTTAGCATTTTGCCCGACAAACCAAGTAAGTGACAGGGGTCATAAGGTCACCCCAAGACCCAACATTGCCTGATTCACTCCAAATCAAGGCCAAAGTCTGGCAAAATGTTTGCAGTAAAAACCGCATGTTTTGCAGTGCCCCCCAAACGGAGTGGTTCCTAGCACATCAGGAGGAAGAGTCAAGACAACCAAAAGTGGTTGTATTTATTAAATATAACAACTTGAGGATCAGCAAAACTAGTCAGATTCGACCAATGTAACCAAATCAAATTACTGGTAAGTCTGGGCAGGTGTGCTTGTTCACCTCCACCCACAAACACGCAAGTGCTCAAACAGAGCTCTTTGCAGATCCTTAAGAATCATGTCACAACCCAAATCAGAAAGATGCATACCACCAGGTCTATACAACTGTGGGGCACAGAACATAATTCTGCCATGAGGGATATAAGCACCCACATTTTCAAACACAAACATTGTTGTAGAATGATTAGCTTTATGTCTTGCCCATCCACCTTCTTAGGAAGGCTGCCCCCACTCCATAAGCACCTCTACAACATTCCAAACCAAACTATGATAAACTCAGGGATGAGGAAGCACAGCTGATATTTAGTGATCTCAACTGAATTTACCTCACCAGATTGTTATCCCCAAGATGGATGACCAGAATATCAGGGTTAGGGTTAGGGCTAGGGCAGGGGATAGGTGGACGTTCAGGGTTAGGGTTAGTGCCTGGGGTTTTTTTTTTTTTCATGCTTTTTAAGCTTCTAATGATATTGCTTCATTTTTATGAGACTGGATAATTCCAAAAAGTAAGCAAACTACCTGAAACGTAGCAAAACTAAGAGAAATGTGAAAACCAAAAGTGAGATACCAGAAACCCAACAAGGAAGGAATTCATGAAAAAGGAAAATTGCCAGACAGAGACTTTAATCAAATCATTACCAAATTCACCAGAATCCCAAAACCAATTGAAAAGAAGCAGAAATGTGAGAAGCAGAAGAAATACCACCAGAAACCCCCCAAAAGAGGGGGAAAGTAAATTGCGCAGAAACCCCAAAGCCAGTTAAACCCTAGTTTTGCATGGTGTGGGGGTGATTTTGCTTTTCCCTGAGATGTTTACTGCGTGAGTTTCTTGAATTTCTATTCAATTGGTTTTCTCATCTTTGGTGGATGCGGTTTGTTTCTGTTGTTTCTGGTTTGTTTTTGGGATTATGTTGGATTTTTTCTGTGGTTTTCGTTTCATAGATTCTTTTATATAAATTACAATTGTGAAATATACTCAGAGTCTTGTATGTATTTCATGCTCTTTATTGCCCCCCCCCCAACCTCAGGCTTTTATATACATTATTTACACAATGAGTCCCGTCTGACTGGCTAACTCTGCTTCCCTCCTGGAGCCTGATTGGCCTGCAGGAAAAGACCAATCAGTTGTTGCCTTCTAGGATCCAAGGTTAGTACATAACAGATTGGGTGCTGGATTTATGGTGAGTTTGCTTCATTTCTAGGTTTTTTGGGTTTTGCACCTTTGAGAATATTAATTTGTATGAGATCTGATAATCCCAAGAATAAAAGAAAAACCACCAGAAATGAAGCAAAACCACCAGAAATGTCTAATGACCATTCCAACAATGAAGTCAACCACTAAAAACACAAAAACCTACTGAAAAGAAGCAGAAGAACCATGTAAAAGCAACATCAATGGAAACTGACAAAGAAGCCAACCAACCCCAAACAAAGCAGATTCACCAGAAACCCCCAAAGCATTCAAAAGTATTACCACCAGAATGCAAAAACAAGAAAACTTCTCAAAAGAAGCAATAAAGCAAAAGTCCAAAAAACAAGCTAAACCAATGGAAAAGAAATGAAGCCAGCTGCAAACGAAGCACATTCACCAGAAACCCAAGACTAAGTGAAAACTAGTATGCTGTGTTGGTTAATTTCTGTTGCTTGAAGTGCTTTTGGACTCCCACAAATTGCATGCTTGTTGAGTTTCTGGTTTTGCTTTTTAAAAACTGATTTCCAGTTTCTTGTGGCATTGCTTTGTAATTGGTGGCTTTACTGCTTTTTTGTTTTCTGCTGATTTGTTTAATTTGGGGTGGTTTTGCTTGTTTTTTGCATTTAATTGTTTTGCTTCTTTTACTTTGAATGGTTCTGCGGTTTTGGGTGAGATTGTTTCTTTTCCATTGATTTGGCTTGGTTTTCATGTCTCCTGGTTTTGCCTCATTTTGGGAATATTTCTTGGTTTTTGTGCTTCTGGTGGTATGTCTTCAATTTTTTGGCATAACCAAGCCAAAACACCAGAAACACAGAAACAAATCATAAAGAAGCAGAGCTACCAGAAATCCAAAGCAAATTAATCAGAAATCCAAACAACCTATGAAGATGATGCAATACCAAAAGAAACACAAAAGCCAATTAAAAAACTGCTAAATGAAGCAACACCACAAGAAACAAAGAAAGCCTCATGACCTACGAAATGAAGCAATAACACAAAACACCACAAAAAGAAGCAAAGTGTTTAGGATTAGGTTTGGGTAAAGGTTAGGGTTACAGTGAGAGTTGGCTTTGAGTTGGATTAGGATTAGGAGTTAAAGTTGGGGTTGAGTTACGGTAAGAGAAGAACAGCAGAAGGAGAAATATAATTTTATTACTTAGGGTTAGGGTTAAATTAGGCTTAGGTTTAGACTGAGGCTTAGGTTTGGGTTAAGTTTAGGGTTAGAGTGAGGATTAGGTTTGAGTGAGGGTGAGCATTCGGGTTAAGGTTTGGTATTGGGTTGGATGTGAGTTAGGGTAAGAGAAGAACAGCAGCAGGAGCAATATAATTTTATTATTTATACTCCACCCAAGTCACTTGTGGCCGCTTTCAATAAAAGGTAAAAACATGAGCGCACTCCAAGTGAATGCTCATGAATGTAGAAACTCTTACTTCCCATAGAATTCCCAAAGAAGACCTGGGAATTGTAGCTCTGAGCTTCTTTGCAGAGGGTCGGACTAGACGACCCTTGGGTTCCCCTTCCATCTCTACTAGGATGCTCCCTGTCTCACTCTCACTCACTCACTCACTCACACACACACTCCTCCTCTCCTTTTCCTGGCAGTTTCACCTTTTTCTGCACTCCTAGCTCGGAAGGGCAGAAGAGGCTGTGCTACCGCCATGTTGGGCGAGAGCAGGGATACCGGAAGGAGGTGCCACCGGAGGAGAGGCAAGAGGACAGGAAGGGGAGGGAAACGGGCGGAAGAGGCTGTGCTGCCGCCATCTTGGGCGAGGGCAGGGGTACCGGAAGGAGGTGCCACCGGAGGAGAGGCAAGAGGACAGGAAGGGGAGGGAAACGGGCGGAAGAGGCTGTGCTGCCGCCATCTTGGGCGAGGGCAGGGGTACCGGAAGGAGGTGCCACCGGAGGAGAGGCAGGAGGACAGGAAGGGGAGGGAAACGGGCGGAAGAGCCTGTGCTGCCGCCATCTTGGGAGAGGGCAGAGGTACCGGAAGGAGGTGCCACCGGAGGAGAGTCAAGAGGACAGGAAAGGGCGGGAAACGGGCGGAAGAACCTGTGCTGCCGCCATCTTGGGCGAGGGCAGGGGTACCGGAAGGAGATGCCACCGGAAGAGAGTCAAGAGGACAGGAAGGGGAGGGAAACGGGCGGAAGAGCCTGTGCTGCCGCCATCTTGGGCGAGGGCAGGGGTACCGGAAGGAGGTGCCACCGGAGGAGAGGCAAGAGGACAGGAAGGAGAGGGAAACGGGCGGAAGAGGCGCTGCGACGTTGGGCCAGCCGAGACGTGCCGAGCCAGGCTGGCCCCCTCTCTCTCTCCCGCCCACTCTCTCTCGACCCCGCTCTCCCCAGGGGGCAGCCCCGCCCCCCGCCCCGCCCTCACCTGCCTTTCTCCCCCCCCCCGTGGCCTTCCTCTGGTGCCCCTTGGCGGAGGGATGGGGCGGGGGGGCCGCGGAAGTTTATATACAAGAATATACATACCTAGATATAGGTGTCCGTTTGTAAATATATAAAAATAAAACGTATATATGTATATGTGTGTGTATATATGCGGTGCTTCTTTTCTAAAAAAAATGATTGGGGGTACTCTCATTTTGACTCAAGAAAATCGCCATTTTTTAGTTCAAACCGGGAAAAATAAATACAGTAAATGGACAAAAGTACATTTACAAAATGTTTTATGCATTCCTCTGTGCCCCCCCCCCCCCCAGAAATTAGCGTGGTGTTTTTTGGGTGTGCACCAGCATCACCTAACCAAAGCAAAAAGGTGTTCTGGGTTCAATCTACGTAAAAAGGAGATGATAACGCTCTCATTGGGCTTATTTCAAATTGGTGTTTTCTGGGTTAGAATGCACATTCAACCAAACATCGCAGACTGAAATGTTTGCTATCAAAGAACACTTTGCGATTTTTGGTTGAATGTGCATTGTAACTCCAAAAACACTTATTTGAAATAAGCCCAATCAGAGCGTTTTCATCTTCTTCCTATGTAGATGGAATCCAGAAGACCTTTCTGCTTTGGTAGTGTGATTCTGGTGCAAACCCAAAAAACACCACGCTAATTCCAACTATATGATTCTATGATTTTATGAATTGAAATAATCCCAATCGAACCATTCGTCTTTCTACGGATAAGGAATCGGAAATATGCCGTTTTGTTCTCATTACATACACTTTGCGATTTCTGGGTAAATGTGCATTAACTCCAAAGAACACGACTTTGAAATAAGCGAAATCCAAGATTCTTCTTTCAATGTAGATGGAACCGAAAACAACCTGTTTTGCGTTGTTTATGCTTATGACACTTCGCTTTGCAGCTTGTGGGAGAATGAACACCGAAAGAGCAATCCAAGCTTATTTGTCCTCTTTCTATTGAGATTAACTAAAACACCTATGCTTGATTTGGGCTGATAACAAACATTTCACTCTGCGATTTTTGGTTGAATGTGCATTCTAACCCAGAAAACACCAATTTGAAATAAGCCCAATGAGAGCGTTATCATCTTCTTTTTATGTAGATTGAACCCAGAACACCTTTTTGCTTTGGTTAGGTGATTCTGGTGCACACCTAAAAAACACCACGCTAATTCCAACTCTATTCTATGATTCTATATGAATTGAAATAAGCTCAATCGAAGCTTATTCGTCTTCTTTCTACTCATATGGAAGCGGAAATATTTCGTTTTGTTATTTTGGTCTCATTACATACACTGCGATTTCTGGGTAAATGTGCATTAACTCCAAAGAACAAGATTTTGAAATAAGCGAAATCCAAGATTTTTCTTTCTATGTAGATGGAAACCAAAACAACCTGTTTTGCGTTGTTTATGCTTATGACACTTCGCTTTGCAGCTTGTGGGAGAATGAACACTGAAAGAGCAATCCAAGCTTATTTGTCCTCTTTCTATTGAGATTAACTAAAACACCTATGCTTGATTTGGGCTGCTAACAAACATTTCGCTCTGTGATTTTTGGTTGAATGTGCATTCTAACCCCAAAAACAGCTATTTGAATTAAGCCCAATCAGAGCGTTTTCATCTTCTTTCTACTTGGATGGAACGCCAAACCCCTTTTACTTTGTTTGGGGGTGATTCTGGTGCTCACCCAAAAAACACCATGTAAATTCCAACTATGATTCTATGGATTGAAATAAGCCCAATCGAAGCTTATTCGTCTTCTTTCTACGCATATGGACGCGGAAATATGGCATTTTGATATTTTGGTGTCATTACATACACTTTGCGATTTCTGGATAAAAGTGTATTAATACCAAAGAACACGACTGAAATAAGCGCAAACCAAGATATGGTATCCAAAACAACCTGTTTTGCTTTGTTTATGCTTATACTTCGATTTGCAGTTTGTGGGTAAATGAACTGAAATGCAATCCAAGCTTATTCGTCCTCTTTCGATTGAGATTAATTTAAACAACCTATGTTTGATTTTGGCTGATAATAAACATTTCACTGCGATTTTGGGTTGAATGTACATTCTTTTTGCTTTGGTTGTGTGATTCTAGTGCAAACCCAAAAAACACCATGCAAATTCAAATAAGCCCTCTCGAAGCTTATTCGACTTCTGCAAGAAGCATATGGAAGAGGAAATATGGTGTTTCTTTATTTTGGTCGCATTACATTCACTTTGTGATTTTTGGGTAAATGTGCATTAACACCAAAGAACACTACTTTTTAATAAGCGAAATCCAAGATTCTTCTTTTATGCAGATGTTAGCCAAAAGACTAACTGATTGTGTGATTCTGGTGCACACCCAAAAAACACCACGCTAATTCCCACTATGATTCTATGATTCTATGAATTGAAATAAGCCCAATCGAAGCTTATTCGTCTTCTTGCTACGCAAATTGAAGCGGAAATAGGGCGTTTTGTTATTTTGGTCTCATTACATACACTTTGCTATTTCAGGGTAAATGTGCATTAACACCAAAGAACACGACTTTGAAATCCAAGATTCTTCTTTCTATGTAGATGGAACCGAAAACAACCTGTTTTGCTTTCCTTAGGCTTGTTACACTTTGCTTTGTTATTTGTGGGTGAATGAACACCGAAAAAGCAATCCAAGCTTATTCGTCCTCTTTCTATTGAGATTAACTAAAACACCTATGCTTGATTTGGGCTGATAACAAACATTTCACACTGCAATTTTTGGTTGCATGTGCATTCTAACCCAGAAAACACCAATTTGAAATAAGCCCAAAGAGAGCGTTATCATCTTCTGTTTATGTAGATTGAACCCAGAACACCTTTTTGCTTTGGTTAGGTATTCTGGTGCACACCCAAAAAACATCACGCTAATTCCAACTCTATGATTCTATGATTCTATGAATTGAAAGAAGCTCAATCGAAGCTTATTCGTCTTCTTTCTACTCATATGGAAGCGGAAATATTTCGTTTTGTTATTTTGGTCGCATTACATACACTGCGATTTCTGGGTAAATGTGCATTAACTCCAAAGAACACGATTCTGAAATAAGCGAAATCCAAGATTTTTCATTCTATGTAGATGGAAACCGAAAGCTGTTTTGCGTTGTTTATGCTTATGACACTTCGCTTTGCAGCTTGTGGGAGAATGAACACTGAAAGAGCAATCCAAGCTTATTTGTCCTCTTTCTATTGAGATTAACTAAAACACCTATGTCAGGGTTACTTCCAGATCCTAGCTCACAGAGGATCACGCTAGCCAGCGGTTGTTGATTAAAAGTCTTTATTGAGTTACAGTCTCCATTCTTGAGCTGCTGCGTGCAACCCTACGCCTTATGCTTAGGTCGGCGAAGCTCCTTCTGAGTCTCCGCCCCTTGCGCACCAACTTAATATCCTAGCCCTGCTCCACCTTTTCCACCTGACAGTTCTCCTCTGGGTCCCTCTGCCCCCCTGGGTCTCTCCCTTCCGGGATTCTTCTGACGCTGACCCCCCTGACTCCCCTGTCTCCTTGCGCCGGGCTTTAGGACCTGGCTCTCTTTCCGGGCTGCCTACTGTGCCACCTTCCTGTGCATTTGAACTTGGCGCGCGCGCCCAACCTTCCACTTTCCGTCTAACCGTCACTTCGCTCCCCGATGAAGGTGTGGCCACTCCTGACTCGTGCCCTCCCTCCTGTTGTGAGCTGCCAGCGCTAGTTCCCAGGCGCTCTTCCTCTTCCCTACTCTCTGGCAGTGACGTAGGTCCCGATCTCCAACTGCTCCCCTCTGAGTCCCCTCTGGCTCTTTCTTCCTGGGGTGTCCCCCTAGTCTCCCCCCTTGCCCTTGCCACTGGTGCTCCTCTTTGTGAATCTTCTGATTCACTGGACAGACTCGGAGATCTCGGGTCGTCGTCGTCACTCATCCTTTCTTCTGCCTCCTCCCCCTCGCTCTCTGTTTCCTCCCTTGCCCTCGCCTCTGCTCCTGAACCCCTGACATCCATCCCCCCCTCAAAGCCCCCCCTTCCCCCCTCCCCTCCCTCCGGTGCGGGAACTGGGTGCTGCAGTGTCAAAGGGACGAATGTCGGGTACAGTTCGCTTCCCGTGGCCGGCCTCCATCCGCAGACTCCCGGTTCTTCCTCCCTGCTCTCGTCAACGACGGTCACCTCTGCTTCCATCTCCGTGCCGCCGTGCTCGAGACCCTGGTTGTCCCCGAAAAAGTCCATGTCGGTCTCTCCCTCGCTTCCTTCTGTAGGCGTAGCTCGTCCTGGACCCTCCAGCCACTTCCTGCGCCACTGCTCCTCTGGTCGATCATCCCACCAATACGAGGGTTCTGAGGCAGATCCCGAGGGTGACCCCTCCGGGGAACGGGCGTCTCGTGTCGGTTCCTCATCCGAGTCGAACCCCCGGAACGTGCTGGCTGAAAGCGTGGGCGTGAAAAGCCAGTCGTCGAAAAAGTCCGCCGGCATTGGCCTATGGGGAAAGAGGGCATGAAACTCTTCCTTGAGCAGAGGTTCATCTAGAGCGTAGCCCGGCACCCAGCTGTTGGCATTGGCCGGGGTGCCCTCCTTAGCGAGAAGGTATTCTACCCCCTCTTCCCCCCATCTGGAGTCCAAAATCTCCGTGACTTCGTTGAGGCGCACCTCCTGTGCCACTCCCCGTTGCCTGGTTCCCTCTCGGAGCGGACTCGGCGCCGTGCCGGGTTCCTGAAACCTGTGCGGTGCCTTGTAGGGAGTGAGCACCGATCTGTGGAACACCGGATGCATTCTGGAACCCTCCGGAAGCGCCAGCCTGAAAGCCACCGGGTTGACCTGCTCTTCGACTTGGTAGGGCCCCAGTTGCTTATGCCCTAGTTTCTTCTTGGCCAACGACCTGGCCGGCACTGCGTGGGCTGCTAACCAGACCCAGTCTCCCACCTGGATCTCTTCGCCAACCCTTCTGTGTTTGTCTGCCTGCACCTTGTATGCGTGTTTGGCCAGCTCCAGGTGCCGCCGCAGCTGATCGTGAACCTCTTGCAACTCCGACGCGAACGCATCTGCTGTCTGCGGCTCCCCCTCCACCAGTCTTTCCAGTCCCGGGAAGGTTCTGGGGTGCCTCCCGTTGTTGGCGAAGAACGGCGTGACCCCCGTGGACACGTGCTTCGTGTTGTTGTAGGCGAACTCGGCGAGCGGCAGGTAATCCACCCACGTCGCAGGCTGTTGATTCGCATAGCATCTCAGGTACTGCTGCATGATGGCATTGACCCGCTCCGCTTGCCCGTTGGTCTGCGGGTGTCTCGCCGACGCCAGGTTGATCTTGACGTTTAGGAAGCCCATCAGCTTCTGCCAGAAGTTTGAGATGAACTGCCGCCCGCGGTCGGACAGAATAGACCGTGGCAGACCGTGAACCTTGAACACGTGGTCTATGAACAGTTTGGCGGTTTGTTCCGCCGTGGCCACCTTCGCACACGGGATGAAATGCGCCATCTTGGAGAACAAGTCCACCACCACCAGCACGGCCGTCTTGCCCCTCGAGCTGGGCAGATCCGTGACGAAGTCCAGGGCGACTCTCTCCCATGGCTCGACCGGAGTTTGCAGCGGTTCCAACAGTCCGGCCGGCGGTCTGTGCACTGGTTTGGCCCTCTGGCAGGTGTCGCACCTCGCCACGTAGTCCGCGACCTCCCCTCTCATTCCGGGCCACCAGAAATCCCTGGCGACTAATTCCACCGTCTTCTCCTTGCCAAAGTGCCCGGCAGTGGGCGCGTCGTGCAGCTGATGCAGTACCTTGGCGCGAAGTTCGTCTCCCGGCACGTAGATGGCCCCTTTGCGGATGAGCAATCCATCTCTCAGCTGGAACCCGTTGGTCGCTGCCGTGCCCCTTCGCATCTCAGCCATCTTTGCTTGCGCGAAAGAGTCATTCTGCAACGCTTGTCGCACCGCCTCCAGGTCCACTGTCGCCGCAGCGCACGCCCACACTGTTGGCGCGAAGATGTGCATGGCGGCCGCTGGCGTGGCGTCCTCCAGATACTGTGGCTTACAGGATAGCGCGTCCGCCATGATGTTGGTGTCCCCCGGGACATACTCTATTCGGAAGTCGAAATTCGCAAAGAACTCAGCCCAACGTATCTGCCTCTGGTTCAGGAACTGTGCCGTGCGCCAGTGCTCCAGATTCTTGTGGTCCGTGCAGACCTGCACCGTGTGCTTGGCTCCAATCAGAAAGTGCCTCCATGCTTTGAACGCTGCATGAATAGCCAGCAACTCCCTGTCCCAGATGGTGTAATTCTGTTCGGACTTGCTGAGCTTCCTGGAGTAAAACGCTCCGGGCCTCCAAACCCCCTGCGGGTCCTTCTGCAGCAGGACTGCTCCGACGGCCCTGTCCGAGGCGTCTGTTTCAACTCTCATCGGCCTGCTAGGATCGACATGAAGCAGCTGTTCCTCCGAGGCGAAAAGACGCTTGAGTGCCTGAAAGGACTGCTCCGCCTGCGCTGTCCAGATGAACTTCTTTTTCTTGGAACTGAGCGTGTCTGTAATGGCTGCAGTCTGCATAGCGAAGCCTTTGATGAACTTGCGATAGAAGTTCGCGAAGCCGACAAATCGTTGGACCTCCTTCCGGTTGCATGGGCTTTTCCAATCCAACACCGCTCGAACCTTGGCGCTGTCCATGGCGAGCCCCTTGTCAGACAACCTGTATCCCAGGAAATCCACCTCCGTCACGTCGAATTGGCACTTCTCCAGCTTGGCGTAAAGCCTATGTTGCTGGAGCCTGCTCAGCACTTCCCTGACGTGTCTGTCATGCTCCTGCTGCGATTCCGAAAAGATCAGGATGTCATCCAAGAAACAGACGCACGTCTTGTAGAGGAGCCCCGCCAACACGTGATGCATGAAAGCTTGAAAAACGTGGGAGCCATTTTGCAATCCAAAAGGCATAACTCTATATTCGTAGGTGCCCAGGGGTGTGAACATGGCTGTCTTCCACTCATCTCCTTCCCGCATGCGAATCAGGTTGTACGCCCCTCGCAGGTCCAACTTGGTGAACACGCTGCCCTTGCGTACTTTCGCGAGGAGGTCGTCGATTCGGGGCATGGGGAAGTCCGACGGCTTGGTGACACTGTTCAAAATGCGGTAGTCCACCACGAGCCTTTTCTGGGGCGTGTCTCGCTTCTTCACAAAGAATACAGGACTGCCCCCCGCTGCCTGGGACTCTCGGATGAAACCGCGTTTCAAATTATGATCAATGAACTCCTTGAGTTCCTGCAGTTCGTCTTCAGACATGGAATACAGCTTCCCTTTGGGCAGCACCGCCCCCGGCAGCAGGTCAATCTTGCAGTCATATGGTCTGTGGGGGGGTAGCTTGTCTGCCTCCTTCTCGCAGAAAACCTCCAAAAATTCTGCGTACTTGTGGGGAATCGCTTGCAGCGTGCCGAGCAGCAGCTGTGACTCCTCTTGCTCCCCTTCTTGCTGGGGCATGATGCAGTGTTCAGCACAAAAGGAAGAACCGAAGGTCAGCTGCCTCTGGTACCAAGCCAGCGTCGGGCTGTGCCTGTCCAGCCAACTCATGCCCAATACGATAGGCGTGTCTGAGAGTTGAGTGACGTTGAAGCTGATAATCTCCTTGTGATTTCCAAGCCGCAGCACCATAGGTGGCGTCTGCTTCACCACTTGCCCCCCTAACAGCTCCCTGCCATCCACCGTGACAACCTGCAGTGGCAGCGCGGCAGGCAGCAACTGTATAGCGTGCCGGTCGACAAAGTCCTGCCCTATGAAGTCTGCATTGCTTCCCGAGTCGACGGTGATTGGCACGTCCATGGTGATTCCATTGGGTAGCTGGAGCGATGCGGTGAGCCTCACTACTGGCTTGGGCGGGAGGGGGTCCATGGGCGGTAAAATCTCTGGGGACTGCTTCACTGACACGTCTGGCTGGGCCCCAGTGCCTCCTCTTCCAGCCAGACATCGTCGTTTCCCTGCTGTGGTTCTCCTTGCTGCGTTGCTGCAGTCACCATTGCTGAGGCTGCAGTGTGCTTGTGGAGCCTCCGGGGACACTCTTTCGCCAAATGGCCTGGATCCTCGCAGATGTAACACTTCCTGTTCCCTCTAGGAGGCTTCGCTTTCACTGCTGCCGGTGCTAGGGCTCTGGCTGCTGACTGAGCCCTTGCACTCCCAACCTCCATCGGTTCCACCCCTCCCCCTGTTGGGGGCGTGGATTGCACACGCGCTGCTTCTCTGGGAAGGAAGGAGGAGCCCCTGGCTGGTTCGCGCCCGCTGCGCCCTTCGTCCCTGCTCCACGGACGTTCTTCCAGCCGCACTCCCACCGCCAGCGCCCTCTGAACGATCTCCTGCGTGGTCCGGGGTCTCTCCCCCCTCGCAATCTCATCTTTCACCGAGCTGTTCAAGCCCTCCCAAAAAAGGTCTCTGACGGGAGCCGAATCTCTGTCCCATTCCAGGGCACTGACCAAAGCAAAAAAGCGGGCATGATATTGCCGTACGCTGGCCCTCCCTTGTCTTAGTCCGTGCACCTCCCTTCGGGCAAGATCCACGTCAATGCTTGATAAAAAACAGCCATCCATCGCTTTAATAAAGGCGTCCGCATTTTGGAGCACAGGATCCTTATCCCTCCACAAATTGCGCAGCCATGCTTTAGCGTCTCCATGCAAATGGGACATGATGAACCCCACTTTCTCTTGTTCATCTCTAAAGTCTTTGTGCAGTAGTTGTAGTGCACACATTACGTCTGCTCTAAAATTGGGGTACTGTTGCAAATTCCCATCGAAGTGCGAGACCAGACTGCCTGTGCGTCTCCCCAACCCAATCCCCTCTGATTTGGGTGTCTGTTGCCCCTGCTTCGTAAGCACGTCCAACCTGACCTGGAGATCCCTGTGGGCGGCCGCTGCGTCCTCCTCTCTCTTCCTGGACGCCACCGCCTCGGCAGTCAGTCGTGAAACCGCGTCTCTGAGTTCCGTTATTTGCTGTTCGGCCGTCATATTGTCTACCGTTCGTGAGCTTTCTTGTAGGCACCCGCTTTCCCTCCTCTCCGCGAGGTCGTGGATGTCCACAATTTGAAGAGAAGGAGCTTACTGTCAGGGTTACTTCCAGATCCTAGCTCACAGAGGATCACGCTAGCCAGCGGTTGTTGATTAAAAGTCTTTATTGAGTTACAGTCTCCATTCTTGAGCTGCTGCGTGCAACCCTATGCCTTATGCTTAGGTCGGCGAAGCTCCTTCTGAGTCTCCGCCCCTTGCGCACCAACTTAATATCCTAGCCCTGCTCCACCTTTTCCGCCTGACAGTTCTCCTCTGGGTCCCTCTGCCCCCCTGGGTCTCTCCCTTCCGGGATTCTTCTGACGCTGACCCCCCTGACTCCCCTGTCTCCTTGCGCCGGGCTTTAGGACCTGGCTCTCTTTCCGGGCTGCCTACTGCGCCACCTTCCTGTGCATTTGAACTTGGCGCGCGCGCCCAACCTTCCACTTTCCGTCTAACCGTCACTTCGCTCCCCGATGAAGGTGTGGCCACTCCTGACTCGTGCCCTCCCTCCTGTTGTGAGCTGCCAGCGCTAGTTCCCAGGCGCTCTTCCTCTTCCCTACTCTCTGGCGGTGACGTAGGTCCCGATCTCCAACTGCTCCCCTCTGAGTCCCCTCTGGCTCTTTCTTCCTGGGGTGTCCCCCTAGTCTCACCCCTTGCCCTTGCCACTGGTGCTCCTCTTTGTGAATCTTCTGATTCACTGGACAGACTCGGAGATCTCGGGTCGTCGTCGTCACTCATCCTTTCTTCTACCTCCTCCCCCTCGCTCTCTGTTTCCTCCCTTGCCCTCGCCTCTGCTCCTGAACCCCTGACACGTACGCTGGCCCTCCCTTGTCTTAGTCCGTGCACCTCCCTTCGGGCAAGATCCACGTCAATGCTTGATAAAAAACAGCCATCCATCGCTTTAATAAAGGCGTCCGCATTTTGGAGCGCAGGATCCTTATCCCTCCACAAATTGCGCAGCCATGCTTTAGCGTCTCCATGCAAATGGGACATGATGAACCCCACTTTCTCTTGTTCATCTCTAAAGTCTTTGTGCAGTAGTTGTAGTGCACACATTACGTCTGCTCTAAAATTGGGGTACTGTTGCAAATTCCCATCGAAGTGCGAGACCAGACTGCCTGTGCGTCTCCCCAACCCAATCCCCTCTGATTTGGGTGTCTGTTGCCCCTGCTTCGTAAGCACGTCCAACCTGACCTGGAGATCCCTGTGGGCGGCCGCTGCGTCCTCCTCTCTCTTCCTGGACGCCACCGCCTCGGCAGTCAGTCGTGAAACCGCGTCTCTGAGTTCCGTTATTTGCTGTTCGGCCGTCATATTGTCTACCGTTCGTGAGCTTTCTTGTAGGCACCCGCTTTCCCTCCTCTCCGCGAGGTCGTGGATGTCCACAATTTGAAGAGAAGGAGCTTACTCCTGAACCCCTGACAACCTATGCTTGATTTGGGCTGATAACACACATTTCGCTCAGTGATATTTGGTTGAATGTGCATCTAACCCAAAAAACACCAATTTGAAATAACCCCTATGAGAGCGTTATCATCTTCTTTTTATTTAGATGGAACCCAAAACACCTTTTTGCTTTGGTTAGGTGATTCTGGTGCACACCCAAAAATCACCACACAAATTCCAACTATGATTCTATGATTCTATTGATTGAAATAAGCCCAATCGAAGCTTATTTGTCTTCTTTCTACGCATATGGACGCGGAAATATGGCGTTTTGTTATTTTGGTCTCATTACATACACTTTGCGATTTCTGGGTAAATGCGCATTAACACCAAAGAACACGACTTTGAAATCCAAGATTCTTCTTTCTATGTAGATGGAACCGAAAACAACCTGTTTTGCTTTCTTTAGGCTTATTACACTTTGCTTTGTTATTTGTGGATGAATGAACACTGAAAAAGCAATCCAAACTTATTCGTCCTCTTTCTATTGAGATTAACTGAAACACCTATGCTTGATTTGGGCTGATACATTTGGGCTGATACATAACAAACATTTCACTCTGCGATTTTTGATTGAATGTGCATTCTAACCCAGAAAACACCAATTTGAAATAAGCCCAATGAGAGCGTTATCATCTTCTGTTTATGTAGATTGAACCCAGAACACCTTTTTGCTTTGGTTAGGTGATTCTGGTGCACACCTAAAAAACACCACGCTAATTCCAACTCTATGATTCTATGATTCTATGAATTGAAAGAAGCTCAATCGAAGCTTATTCATCTTCTTTCTACTCATATGGAAGCGGAAATATTTCGTTTTGTTATTTTGGTCTCATTACATACACTGCGATTTCTGGGTAAATGTGCATTAACTCCAAAGAACACGATTTTGAAATAAGCGAAATCCAAGATTTTTCATTCTATGTAGATGGAAACCGAAACAACCTGTTTTGTGTTGTTTATGCGTTGTTTAATACGAGAGTTCTGAGGCAGATCCTGAGGGTGACCCCTCCGGGGAACGCGTTTCCAGTGTCGGTTCCTTGTCCGAGTCGAACCCCATGAACGTGCTGGCGGAAAGCATGGGTGTGAAAAGCATGGGTGTTGGATTTCGCTTATTTCAAAGTCGTGTTCTTCAATCCATAGAATCATAGAATCATAGTTGGAATTTACATGGTGTTTTTTGGGTGAGCACCAGAAACACCCCCAAACAAAGCAAAAAGGTGTTTTTTTTTCATCCACGTAAAAAGGTGTTATTTGTTCCATCCACGTAGAAAGAAGATGAAAACGCTCTGATTGGGCTTATTTCAAATAGCTGTTTTTGGGGTTAGAATGCACATTCAACCAAAAATCACAGAGCGAAATGTTTGTTATCAGCCCAAATCAAGCATAGGTGTTTTAGTTAATCTCAATAGAAAGAGGACAAATAAGCTTGGATTGCTCTTTCGGTGTTCATTCTCCCACAAGCTGCAAAGCGAAGTGTCATAAGCATAAACAACGCAAAACAAGTTGTTTCGGTTTCCATCTACATAGAAAGAAGAATCTTGGATTTCGCTTATTTCAAAATCATGTTCTTTGGAGTTAATGCTCATTTACCCAGAAATCGCAGTGTATGTAATGAGAGCAAAATATCAAAACGCCATATATCCGCGCCCATATGCGTAGAAAGAAGACGAATAAGCTTCGATTAGGCTTATTTCAATCCATAGAATCATAGAATCATAGTTGGAATTAGCGTGATGTTTTTTGGGTGTGCACCAGAATCACCTAACCAAAGCAAAAAGGTGTTCTGGGTTCAATCTACATAAACAGAAGATGATAACGCTCTCATTGGGCTTATTTCAAATTGGTGTTTTCTGGGTTAGAATGCACATTCAACCAAAAATCGCAGAGTGAAATGTTTGTTATGTATCAGCCCAAATGTATCAGCCCAAATCAAGCATAGGTGTTTCAGTTAATCTCAATAGAAAGAGGACGAATAAGCTTGGATTGCTTTTTCGGTGTTCATTCACCCACAAATAACAAAGCAAAGTCTAATAAGCCTAAAGAAAGCAAAACAGGTTGTTTTCGGTTCCATCTACATAGAAAGAAGAATCTTGGATTTCAAAGTCGTGTTCTTTGGTGTTAATGCGCATTTACCCTGAAATCGTGAAGTGTATGTAATGAGACCAAAATAACAAAACACCATATTTCCGCTTCCATTTGCGTAGAAAGAAGACGAATAAGCTTCGATTGGGCTTATTTCAATTCATAGAATCATAGAATCATAGAGTTGGAATTAGCGTGGTGTTTTTTGGGTGTGCACCAGAATCACCTAACCAAAGCAAAAAGGTGTTCTGGGTTCAATCTACATAAACAGAAGATGATAACGCTCTCATTGGGCTTATTTCAAATTGGTGTTTTCTGGGTTAGAATGCACATTCAACCAAAAATCGCAGAGTGAAATGTTTGTTATGCATCAGCCCAAATGTATCAGCCCAAATCAAGCATAGGTGTTTCAGTTAATCTCAATAGAAAGAGGACGAATAAGCTTGGATTGCTTTTTCGGTGTTCATTCACCCACAAATAACAAAGCAAAGTGTAATAAGTCTAAAGAAAGCAAAACAGGTTGTTTTCGGTTCCATCTACATAGAAAGAAGAATCTTGGATTTCAAAGTCGTGTTCTTTGGTGTTAATGCGCATTTACCCTGAAATCGTGAATATGTAATGAGACCAAAATAACAAAACACCATATTTCCGCTTCCATTTGCGTAGAAAGAAGACGAATAAGCTTCGATTGGGCTTATTTCAATTCATAGAATCATAGAATCATAGAGTTGGAATTAGCGTGGTGTTTTTTGGGTGTGCACCAGAATCACACAACCAAAGCAAAAAGGTCTTTTGGCTAACATCTGCATAAAAGAGGAATCTTGGATTTCGCTTATTAAAAAGTAGGGTTCTTTGGTGTTAATGCACATTTACCCAAAAATCACAAAGTGAATGTAATGCGACCAAAATAAAGAAACACCATATTTCCGCTTCCACATGCGTAGAAAGACGACGAATAAGCTTCGAGAGGGCTTATTTGAATTTGCATGGTGTTTTTTGGGTGTATACCAGAATCACCCCCAAACAAAGCAATAAGGTATTTTGCGTTCCATCTACGTAGGAAGAAGAATCTTGGATTTTGCTTATTTCAAAGTCGTGTTCGTTGGTATTAATGCACTTTTACACAGAAATCGCAAAGTGTATGTAATGAGACCAAAATATCAAAACGCCATATTTCCGCGTCCATATGCGTAGAAAGAAGACAAATAAGCTTCGATTGGCTTATTTCAATCCATAGAATCATAGAATCATAGTTGGAATTTACATGGTGTTTTTTGGGTGAGCACCAGAATCACCCCCAAACAAAGCAAAAAGGTGTTTTTTTTCATCCACGTAAAAAGGTGTTATTTGTTCCATCCACGTAGAAAGAAGATGAAAACGCTCTGATTGGACTTATTTCAAATAGCTGTTTTGGGGGTTAGAATGCACATTCAACCAAAAATCACAGAGCGAAATGTTTGTTATCAGCCCAAATCAAGCATAGGTGTTTTAGTTAATCTCAAAAGAAAGAGGACAAATAAGCTTAGATTGCTCTTTCGGTGTTCATTCGCCCACAAGCTGCAAAGCGAAGTGTCATAAGCATAAACAACGCAAAACAGGTTCTTTCGGATTCCATCTACATAGATTGAAAAATCTTGGATTTCGCTTATTTCAAAATCGTGTTCTTTGGAGCTAATGCACATTTACCCAGAAATTGCAGTGTATGTAATGAGACCAAAATAACAAAACGGAATATTTCCGCTTCCATATGAGTAGAAAGAAGACGAATAAGCTTCGATTGAGCTTCTTTCAATTCATAGAATCATAGAATCATAGAGTTGGAATTAGCGTGGTGTTTTTTGGGTGTGCACCAGAATCACCTAACCAAAGCAAAAAGGTGTTCTTGGTTCAATCTACATAAAAAGAAGATGATAACGCTCTCATTGGGCTTATTTCAAATTGGTGTTTTCAGGGTTAGAATGCACATTCAACCAAAAATCGCAGAGTGAAATGTTTGTTATCAGCCCAAATCAAGCATAGGTGTTTTAGTTAATCTCAATAGAAAGAGGACAAATAAGCTTGGATTGCTCTTTCGGTGTTCATTCTCCCACAAGCTGCAAAGCGAAGTGTCATAAGCATAAACAACGCAAAACAGGTTGTTTTCGGTTCCATCTACATTGAAAGAAGAATCTTGGATTTCGCTTATTTCAAAGACGTGCTCTTTGGAGTTAATGCACATTTACCCAGAAATCGAAAAGTGTATGTAATGAGAACAAAACGGCATATTTCCGATTCCTTTTCCGTAGAAAGAAGACGAATGGTTCGATTGGGATTATTTCAATTCATAAAATCATAGAATCATATAGTTGGAATTAGCGTGGTGTTTTTTGGGTTTGCACCAGAATCACACAAAACGCTCTGATTGGGCTTATTTCAAATAAGTGTTTTTGGAGTTACAATGCACATTCAACCAAAAATCGCAAAGTGTTCTTTGATAACAAACATTTCACTCTGCGATGTTTGGTTGAATGTGCATTCTAACCCAGAAAACACCAATTTGAAATAAGCCCAATGAGAGCGTTATCATCTTCTTTTTATGTAGATTGAACCCAGAACACCTTTTTGCTTTGGTTAGGTGATTCTGGTGCACACCCAAAAAACACCACGCTAATTCCAACTCTATGATTCTATGATTCTATGAATTGAAATAAGCTCAATCGAAGCTTATTCGTCTTCTTTCTACTCATATGGAAGCGGAAATATTTCGTTTTGTTATTTTGGTCTCATTACATACACTGCGATTTCTGGGTAAATGTGCATTAACTCCAAAGAACAAGATTTTGAAATAAGCGAAATCCAAGATTTTTCTTTCTATGTAGATGGAAACCAAAACAACCTGTTTTGCGTTGTTTATGCTTATGACACTTCGCTTTGCAGCTTGTGGGAGAATGAACACTGAAAGAGCAATCCAAGCTTATTTGTCCTCTTTCTATTGAGATTAACTAAAACACCTATGCTTGATTTGGGCTGCTAACAAACATTTCGCTCTGTGATTTTTGGTTGAATGTGCATTCTAACCCCAAAAACAGCTATTTGAATTAAGCCCAATCAGAGCGTTTTCATCTTCTTTCTACTTGGATGGAACGCCAAACCCCTTTTACTTTGTTTGGGGGTGATTCTGGTGCTCACCCAAAAAACACCATGTAAATTCCAACTATGATTCTATGGATTGAAATAAGCCCAATCGAAGCTTATTCGTCTTCTTTCTACGCATATGGAAGCGGAATATGGCGTTTTGTTATTTTGGTCTCATTACATACACTGCGATTTCTGGGTAAATGTGCATTAACTCCAAAGAACAAGATTTTGAAATAAGCGAAATCCAAGATTTTTCTTTCTATGTAGATGGAACCCAAAACAACCTGTTTTGCGTTGTTTATGCTTATGACACTTCGCTTTGCAGCTTGTGGAATGAACACTGAAAGAGCAATCCAAGCTTATTTGTCCTCTTTCTATTGAGATTAACTAAAACACCTATGCTTGATTTGGGCTGCTAACAAACATTTCGCTCTGTGATTTTTGGTTGAATGTGCATTCTAACCCCCAAAACAGCTATTTGAATTAGCCCAATCAGAGCGTTTTCATCTTCTTTCTACTTGGATGGAACGCCAAACCCCTTTTACTTTGTTTGGGGGTGATTCTGGTGCTCACCCAAAAAACACCATGTAAATTCCAACTATGATTCTATGGATTGAAATAAGCCCAATCGAAGCTTATTCGTCTTCTTTCTACGCATATGGACGCGGAAATATGGCATTTTGATATTTTGGTGTCATTACATACACTTTGCGATTTCTGGATAAAAGTGTATTAATACCAAAGAACACGACTGAAATTAAGTGCAAAGCAAGATATGGTATCCAAAACAACCTGTTTTGCTTTGTTTATGCTTATACTTCGATTTGCAGTTTGTGGGTAAATGAACTGAAATGCAATCCAAGCTTATTCGTCCTCTTTCGATTGAGATTAATTTAAATAACCTATGTTTGATTTTGGCTGATAATAAACATTTCACTGCGATTTTGGGTTGAATGTACATTCTTTTTGCTTTGGTTGTGTGATTCTAGTGCAAACCCAAAAAACACCATGCAAATTCAAATAAGCCCTCTCGAAGCTTATTCGACTTCTGCAAGAAGCATATGGAAGAGGAAATATGGTGTTTCTTTATTTTGGTCGCATTACATTCACTTTGTGATTTTTGGGTAAATGTGCATTAACACCAAAGAACACTACTTTTTAATAAGCGAAATCCAAGATTCTTCTTTTATGCAGATGTTAGCCAAAAGACTAACTGATTGTGTGATTCTGGTGCACACCCAAAAAACACCACGCTAATTCCCACTATGATTCTATGATTCTATGAATTGAAATAAGCCCAATCGAAGCTTATTCGTCTTCTTGCTACGCAAATTGAAGCGGAAATAGGGCGTTTTGTTATTTTGGTCTCATTACATACACTTTGCGATTTCTGGGTAAATGCGCATTAACACCAAAGAACACGACTTTGAAATCCAAGATTCTTTTTCTATGTAGATGGAACCGAAAACAACCTGTTTTGCTTTCTTTAGGCTTATTACACTTTGCTTTGTTATTTGTGGGTGAATGAACACCGAAAAAGCAATCCAAGCTTATTCGTCCTCTTTCTATTGAGATTAACTAAAACACCTATGCTTGATTTGGGCTGATAACAAACATTTCACACTGCAATTTTTGGTTGCATGTGCATTCTAACCCAGAAAACACCAATTTGAAATAAGCCCAAAGAGAGCGTTATCATCTTCTGTTTATGTAGATTGAACCCAGAACGCCTTTTTGCTTTGGTTAGGTGATTCTGGTGCACACCCAAAAAACATCACGCTAATTCCAACTCTATGATTCTATGATTCTATGAATTGAAAGAAGCTCAATCGAAGCTTATTCGTCTTCTTTCTACTCATATGGAAGCGGAAATATTTCGTTTTGTTATTTTGCTCGCATTACATACACTGCGATTTCTGGGTAAATGTGCATTAACTCCAAAGAACAAGATTCTGAAATAAGCGAAATCCAAGATTTTTCATTCTATGTAGATGGAAACCGAAACCTGTTTTGCGTTGTTTATGCTTATGACACTTCGCTTTGCAGCTTGTGGGAGAATGAACACTGAAAGAGCAATCCAAGCTTATTTGTCCTCTTTCTATTGAGATTAACTAAAACACCTATGCTTGATTTGGGCTGATAACACACATTTCGCTCAGTGATATTTCGTTGAATGTGCATCTAACCCAAAAAACACCAATTTGAAATAACCCCAATGAGAGCGTTATCATCTTCTTTTTATTTAGATGGAACCCAAAACACCTTTTTGCTTTGGTTAGGTGATTCTGGTGCACACCCAAAAATCACCACACAAATTCCAACTATGATTCTATGATTCTATTGATTGAAATAAGCCCAATCGAAGCTTATTTGTCTTCTTTCTACGCATATGGACGCGGAAATATGGCGTTTTGTTATTTTGGTCTCATTACATACACTTTGCGATTTCTGGGTAAATGCGCATTAACACCAAAGAACACGACTTTGAAATCCAAGATTCTTCTTTCTATGTAGATGGAACCGAAAACAACCTGTTTTGCTTTCTTTAGGCTTATTACACTTTGCTTTGTTATTTGTGGGTGAATGAACACCGAAAAAGCAATCCAAACTTATTCGTCCTCTTTCTATTGAGATTAACTGAAACACCTATGCTTGATTTGGGCTGATACATTTGGGCTGATACATAACAAACATTTCACTCTGCGATTTTTGATTGAATGTGCATTCTAACCCAGAAAACACCAATTTGAAATAAGCCCAATGAGAGCGTTATCATCTTCTGTTTATGTAGATTGAACCCAGAACACCTTTTTGCTTTGGTTAGGTGATTCTGGTGCACACCTAAAAAACACCACGCTAATTCCAACTCTATGATTCTATGATTCTATGAATTGAAAGAAGCTCAATCGAAGCTTATTCATCTTCTTTCTACTCATATGGAAGCGGAAATATTTCGTTTTGTTATTTTGGTCTCATTACATACACTGCGATTTCTGGGTAAATGTGCATTAACTCCAAAGAACACGATTTTGAAATAAGCGAAATCCAAGATTTTTCATTCTATGTAGATGGAAACCGAAACAACCTGTTTTGTGTTGTTTATGCGTTGTTTAATACGAGAGTTCTGAGGCAGATCCTGAGGGTGACCCCTCCGGGGAACGCGTTTCCAGTGTCGGTTCCTTGTCCGAGTCGAACCCCATGAACGTGCTGGCGGAAAGCATGGGTGTGAAAAGCATGGGTGTTGGATTTCGCTTATTTCAAAGTCGTGTTCTTCAATCCATAGAATCATAGAATCATAGTTGGAATTTACATGGTGTTTTTTGGGTGAGCACCAGAATCACCCCCAAACAAAGCAAAAAGGTGTTTTTTTTCATCCACGTAAAAAGGTGTTATTTGTTCCATCCACGTAGAAAGAAGATGAAAACGCTCTGATTGGGCTTATTTCAAATAGCTGTTTTTGGGGTTAGAATGCACATTCAACCAAAAATCACAGAGCGAAATGTTTGTTATCAGCCCAAATCAAGCATAGGTGTTTTAGTTAATCTCAATAGAAAGAGGACAAATAAGCTTGGATTGCTCTTTCGGTGTTCATTCTCCCACAAGCTGCAAAGCGAAGTGTCATAAGCATAAACAACGCAAAACAGGTTGTTTTCGGTTCCATCTACATTGAAAGAAGAATCTTGGATTTCGCTTATTTCAAAATCATGTTCTTTGGAGTTAATGCTCATTTACCCAGAAATCGCAGTGTATGTAATGAGAGAAAAATATCAAAACGCCATATATCCGCGCCCATATGCGTAGAAAGAAGACGAATAAGCTTCGATTAGGCTTATTTCAATCCATAGAATCATAGAATCATAGTTGGAATTAGCGTGATGTTTTTTGGGTGTGCACCAGAATCACCTAACCAAAGCAAAAAGGTGTTCTGCGTTCAATCTACATAAACAGAAGATGATAACGCTCTCATTGGGCTTATTTCAAATTGGTGTTTTCTGGGTTAGAATGCACATTCTACCAAAAATCGCAGAGTGAAATGTTTGTTATGTATCAGCCCAAATGTATCAGCCCAAATCAAGCATAGGTGTTTCAGTTAATCTCAATAGAAAGAGGACGAATAAGCTTGGATTGCTTTTTCGGTGTTCATTCACCCACAAATAACAAAGCAAAGTCTAATAAGCCTAAAGAAAGCAAAACAGGTTGTTTTCGGTTCCATCTACATAGAAAGAAGAATCTTGGATTTCAAAGTCGTGTTCTTTGGTGTTAATGCGCATTTACCCTGAAATCGTGAAGTGTATGTAATGAGACCAAAATAACAAAACATCATATTTCCGCTTCCATTTGCGTAGCAAGAAGACGAATAAGCTTCGATTGGGCTTATTTCAATTCATAGAATCATAGAATCATAGAGTTGGAATTAGCGTGGTGTTTTTTGGGTGTGCACCAGAATCACACAACCAAAGCAAAAAGGTCTTTTGGCTAACATCTGCATAAAAGAAGAATCTTGGATTTCGCTTATTAAAAAGTAGGGTTCTTTGGTGTTAATGCACATTTACCCAAAAATCACAAAGTGAATGTAATGCGACCAAAATAAAGAAACACCATATTTCCGCTTCCACATGCGTAGAAAGACGACGAATAAGCTTCGAGAGGGCTTATTTGAATTTGCATGGTGTTTTTTGGGTGTATACCAGAATCACCCCCAAACAAAGCAATAAGGTATTTTGCGTTCCATCTACGTAGGAAGAAGAATCTTGGATTTTGCTTATTTCAAAGTCGTGTTCGTTGGTATTAATGCACTTTTACCCAGAAATCGCAAAGTGTATGTAATGAGACCAAAATATCAAAACGCCATATTTCCGCGTCCATATGCGTAGAAAGAAGACAAATAAGCTTCGATTGGCTTATTTCAATCCATAGAATCATAGAATCATAGTAAGAATTTACATGGTGTTTTTGGGGTGAGCACCAGAATCACCCCCAAACAAAGCAAAAAGGTGTTTTTTTTCATCCACGTAAAAAGGTGTTATTTGTTCCATCCACGTAGAAAGAAGATGAAAACGCTCTGATTGGACTTATTTCAAATAGCTGTTTTTGGGGTTAGAATGCACATTCAACCAAAAATCACAGAGCGAAATGTTTGCTATCAGCCCAAATCAAGCATAGGTGTTTTAGTTAATCTCAATAGAAAGAGGACAAATAAGCTTGGATTGCTCTTTCGGTGTTCATTCTCCCACAAGCTGCAAAGCGAAGTGTCATAAGCATAAACAACGCAAAACAGGTTGTTTTCGGTTCCATCTACATTGAAAGAAGAATCTTGGATTTCGCTTATTTCAAAATCATGTTCTTTGGAGTTAATGCTCATTTACCCAGAAATCGCAGTGTATGTAATGAGAGAAAAATATCAAAACGCCATATATCCGCGCCCATATGCGTAGAAAGAAGACGAATAAGCTTCGATTAGGCTTATTTCAATCCATAGAATCATAGAATCATAGTTGGAATTAGCGTGATGTTTTTTGGGTGTGCACCAGAATCACCTAACCAAAGCAAAAAGGTGTTCTGCGTTCAATCTACATAAACAGAAGATGATAACGCTCTCATTGGGCTTATTTCAAATTGGTGTTTTCTGGGTTAGAATGCACATTCTACCAAAAATCGCAGAGTGAAATGTTTGTTATGTATCAGCCCAAATGTATCAGCCCAAATCAAGCATAGGTGTTTCAGTTAATCTCAATAGAAAGAGGACGAATAAGCTTGGATTGCTTTTTCGGTGTTCATTCACCCACAAATAACAAAGCAAAGTCTAATAAGCCTAAAGAAAGCAAAACAGGTTGTTTTCGGTTCCATCTACATAGAAAGAAGAATCTTGGATTTCAAAGTCGTGTTCTTTGGTGTTAATGCGCATTTACCCTGAAATCGTGAAGTGTATGTAATGAGACCAAAATAACAAAACACCATATTTCCGCTTCCATTTGCGTAGCAAGAAGACGAATAAGCTTCGATTGGGCTTATTTCAATTCATAGAATCATAGAATCATAGAGTTGGAATTAGCGTGGTGTTTTTTGGGTGTGCACCAGAATCACACAACCAAAGCAAAAAGGTCTTTTGGCTAACATCTGCATAAAAGAAGAATCTTGGATTTCGCTTATTAAAAAGTAGGGTTCTTTGGTGTTAATGCACATTTACCCAAAAATCACAAAGTGAATGTAATGCGACCAAAATAAAGAAACACCATATTTCCGCTTCCACATGCGTAGAAAGACGACGAATAAGCTTCGAGAGGGCTTATTTGAATTTGCATGGTGTTTTTTGGGTGTATACCAGAATCACCCCCAAACAAAGCAATAAGGTATTTTGCGTTCCATCTACGTAGGAAGAAGAATCTTGGATTTTGCTTATTTCAAAGTCGTGTTCGTTGGTATTAATGCACTTTTACCCAGAAATCGCAAAGTGTATGTAATGAGACCAAAATATCAAAACGCCATATTTCCGCGTCCATATGCGTAGAAAGAAGACAAATAAGCTTCGATTGGCTTATTTCAATCCATAGAATCATAGAATCATAGTTGGAATTTACATGGTGTTTTTTGGGTGAGCACCAGAATCACCCCCAAACAAAGCAAAAAGGTGTTTTTTTTCATCCACGTAAAAAGGTGTTATTTGTTCCATCCACGTAGAAAGAAGATGAAAACGCTCTGATTGGACTTATTTCAAATAGCTGTTTTTGGGGTTAGAATGCACATTCAACCAAAAATCACAGAGCGAAATGTTTGCTATCAGCCCAAATCAAGCATAGGTGTTTTAGTTAATCTCAATAGAAAGAGGACAAATAAGCTTGGATTGCTCTTTCGGTGTTCATTCTCCCACAAGCTGCAAAGCGAAGTGTCATAAGCATAAACAACGCAAAACAGGTTGTTTTCGGTTCCATCTACATTGAAAGAAGAATCTTGGATTTCGCTTATTTCAAAATCATGTTCTTTGGAGTTAATGCTCATTTACCCAGAAATCGCAGTGTATGTAATGAGAACAAAACGGCATATTTCCGATTCCTTATCCGTAGAAAGAAGACGAATGGTTCGATTGGGATTATTTCAATTCATAAAATCATAGAATCATATAGTTGGAATTAGCGTGGTGTTTTTTGGGTTTGCACCAGAATCACACTACCAAAGCAGAAAGGTCTTCTGGATTCCATCTACATAGGAAGAAGATGAAAACGCTCTGATTGGGCTTATTTCAAATAAGTGTTTTTGGAGTTACAATGCACATTCAACCAAAAATCGCAAAGTGTTCTTTGATAACAAACATTTCACTCTGCGATGTTTGGTTGAATGTGTATTCTAACCCAGAAAACACCAATTTGAAATAAGCCCAAAGAGAGCGTTATCATCTTCTGTTTATGTAGATTGAACCCAGAACACCTTTTTGCTTTGGTTAGGTGATTCTGGTGCACACCCAAAAAACATCACGCTAATTCCAACTCTATGATTCTATGATTCTATGAATTGAAAGAAGCTCAATCGAAGCTTATTCGTCTTCTTTCTACTCATATGGAAGCGGAAATATTTCGTTTTGTTATTTTGGTCGCATTACATACACTGCGATTTCTGGGTAAATGTGCATTAACTCCAAAGAACACGATTCTGAAATAAGCGAAATCCAAGATTTTTCATTCTATGTAGATGGAAACCGAAACCTGTTTTGCGTTGTTTATGCTTATACTTCGCTTTGCAGCTTGTGGGAGAATGAACACTGAAAGAGCAATCCAAGCTTATTTGTCCTCTTTCTATTGAGATTAACTAAAACACCTATGCTTGATTTGGGCTGATAACACACATTTCGCTCAGTGATATTTGGTTGAATGTGCATCTAACCCAAAAAACACCAATTTGAAATAACCCCAATGAGAGCGTTATCATCTTCTTTTTATTTAGATGGAACCCAAAACACCTTTTTGCTTTGGTTAGGTGATTCTGGTGCACACCCAAAAATCACCACGCAAATTCCAACTCTGATTCTATGATTCTATGAATTGAAATAAGCCCAATCGAAGCTTATTCGTCTTCTCTCTACGCAAATGGAAGCGGAATATGGCGTTTTGTTATTTTGGTCTCATTACATACACTGCGATTTCTGGGTAAATGTGCATTAACTCCAAAGAAGAAGATTTTGAAATAAGCGAAATCCAAGATTTTTCTTTCTATGTAGATGGAAACCAAAACAACCTGTTTTGCGTTGTTTATGCTTATGACACTTCGCTTTGCAGCTTGTGGGAGAATGAACACTGAAAGAGCAATCCAAGCTTATTTGTCCTCTTTCTATTGAGATTAACTAAAACACCTATGCTTGATTTGGGCTGCTAACAAACATTTCGCTCTGTGATTTTTGGTTGAATGTGCATTCTAACCCCAAAAACAGCTATTTGAATTAGCCCAATCAGAGCGTTTTCATCTTCTTTCTACTTGGATGGAACGCCAAACCCCTTTTACTTTGTTTGGGGGTGATTCTGGTGCTCACCCAAAAAACACCATGTAAATTCCAACTATGATTCTATGGATTGAAATAAGTCCAATCGAAGCTTATTCGTCTTCTTTCTACGCATATGGACGCGGAAATATGGCATTTTGATATTTTGATGTCATTACATACACTTTGCGATTTCTGGATAAAAGTGTATTAATACCAAAGAACACGACTGAAATAAGCGCAAACCAAGATATGGTATCCAAAACAACCTGTTTTGCTTTGTTTATGCTTATACTTCGATTTGCAGTTTGTGGGTAAATGAACTGAAATGCAATCCAAGCTTATTCGTCCTCTTTCGATTGAGATTAATTTAAACAACCTATGTTTGATTTTGGCTGATAATAAACATTTCACTGCGATTTTGGGTTGAATGTACATTCTTTTTGCTTTGGTTGTGTGATTCTAGTGCAAACCCAAAAAACACCATGCAAATTCAAATAAGCCCTCTCGAAGCTTATTCGACTTCTGCAAGAAGCATATGGAAGAGGAAATATGGTGTTTCTTTATTTTGGTCGCATTACATTCACTTTGTGATTTTTGGGTAAATGTGCATTAACACCAAAGAACACTACTTTTTAATAAGCGAAATCCAAGATTCTTCTTTTATGCAGATGTTAGCCAAAAGACTAACTGATTGTGTGATTCTGGTGCACACCCAAAAAACACCACGCTAATTCCCACTATGATTCTATGATTCTATGAATTGAAATAAGCCCAATCGAAGCTTATTCGTCTTCTTGCTACGCAAATTGAAGCGGAAATAGGGCGTTTTGTTATTTTGGTCTCATTACATACACTTTGCTATTTCAGGGTAAATGTGCATTAACACCAAAGAACACGACTTTGAAATCCAAGATTCTTCTTTCTATGTAGATGGAACCGAAAACAACCTGTTTTGCTTTCCTTAGGCTTGTTACACTTTGCTTTGTTATTTGTGGGTGAATGAACACCGAAAAAGCAATCCAAGCTTATTAGTCCTCTTTCTATTGAGATTAACTAAAACACCTATGCTTGATTTGGGCTGATAACAAACATTTCACACTGCAATTTTTGGTTGCATGTGCATTCTAACCCAGAAAACACCAATTTGAAATAAGCCCAAAGAGAGCGTTATCATCTTCTGTTTATGTAGATTGAACCCAGAACACCTTTTTGCTTTGGTTAGGTATTCTGGTGCACACCCAAAAAACATCACGCTAATTCCAACTCTATGATTCTATGATTCTATGAATTGAAAGAAGCTCAATCGAAGCTTATTCGTCTTCTTTCTACTCATATGGAAGCGGAAATATTTCGTTTTGTTATTTTGGTCGCATTACATACACTGCGATTTCTGGGTAAATGTGCATTAACTCCAAAGAACACGATTCTGAAATAAGCGAAATCCAAGATTTTTCATTCTATGTAGATGGAAACCAAAACAACCTGTTTTGCGTTGTTTATGCTTATGACACTTCGCTTTGCAGCTTGTGGGAGAATGAACACTGAAAGAGCAATCCAAGCTTATTTGTCCTCTTTCTATTGAGATTAACTAAAACACCTATGCTTGATTTGGGCTGCTAACAAACATTTCGCTCTGTGATTTTTGGTTGAATGTGCATTCTAACCCCAAAAACAGCTATTTGAATTAAGCCCAAAATGTTTGTTAGCAGCCCAAATCAAGCATAGGTGTTTTAGTTAATCTCAATAGAAAGAGGACAAATAAGCTTGGATTGCTCTTTCAGTGTTCATTCTCCCACAAGCTGCAAAGCGAAGTGTCATAAGCATAAACAACGCAAAACAGGTTGTTTTGGTTTCCATCTACATAGAAAGAAAAATCTTGGATTTCGCTTATTTCAAAATCTTGTTCTTTGGAGTTAATGCACATTTACCCAGAAATCGCAGTGTATGTAATGAGACCAAAATAACAAAACGAAATATTTCCGCTTCCATATGAGTAGAAAGAAGACGAATAAGCTTCGATTGAGCTTATTTCAATTCATATAGAATCATAGAATAGAGTTGGAATTAGCGTGGTGTTTTTTAGGTGTGCACCAGAATCACCTAACCAAAGCAAAAAGGTGTTCTGGGTTCAATCTACATAAAAAGAAGATGATAACGCTCTCATTGGGCTTATTTCAAATTGGTGTTTTCTGGGTTAGAATGCACATTCAACCAAAAATCGCAGAGTGAAATGTTTGTTATCAGCCCAAATCAAGCATAGGTGTTTTAGTTAATCTCAATAGAAAGAGGACAAATAAGCTTGGATTGCTCTTTCGGTGTTCATTCTCCCACAAGCTGCAAAGCGAAGTGTCATAAGCATAAACAACGCAAAACAGGTTGTTTTCGGTTCCATCTACATTGAAAGAAGAATCTTGGATTTCGCTTATTTCAAAGTCGTGTTCTTTGGAGTTAATGCACATTTACCCAGAAATCGCAAAGTGTATGTAATGAGAACAAAACGGCATATTTCCGATTCCTTATCCGTAGAAAGAAGACGAATGGTTCGATTGGGATTATTTCAATTCATAAAATCATAGAATCATATAGTTGGAATTAGCGTGGTGTTTTTTGGGTTTGCACCAGAATCACACTACCAAAGCAGAAAGGTCTTCTGGATTCCATCTACATAGGAAGAAGATGAAAACGCTCTGATTGGGCTTATTTCAAATAAGTGTTTTTGGAGTTACAATGCACATTCAACCAAAAATCGCAAAGTGTTCTTTGATAGCAAACATTTCAGTCTGCGATGTTTGGTTGAATGTGCATTCTAACCCAGAAAACACCAATTTGAAATAAGCCCAATGAGAGCGTTATCATCTCCTTTTTACGTAGATTGAACCCAGAACACCTTTTTGCTTTGGTTAGGTGATGCTGGTGCACACCCAAAAAACACCACGCTAATTTCTGGGGGGGGGGGCACAGAGGAATGCATAAAACATTTTGTAAATGTACTTTTGTCCATTTACTGTATTTATTTTTCCCGGTTTGAACTAAAAAATGGCGATTTTCTTGAGTCAAAATGAGAGTACCCCCAATCATTTTTTTTAGAAAAGAAGCACCGCATATATACACACACATATACATATATACGTTTTATTTTTATATATTTACAAACGGACACCTATATCTAGGTATGTATATTCTTGTATATAAACTTCCGCGGCCCCCCCGCCCCATCCCTCCGCCAAGGGGCACCAGAGGAAGGCCACGGGGGGGGGAGAAAGGCAGGTGAGGGCGGGGCGGGGGGCGGGGCTGCCCCCTGGGGAGAGCGGGGTCGAGAGAGAGTGGGCGGGAGAGAGAGAGGGGGCCAGCCTGGCTCGGCACGTCTCGGCTGGCCCAACGTCGCAGCGCCTCTTCCGCCCGTTTCCCTCTCCTTCCTGTCCTCTTGCCTCTCCTCCGGTGGCACCTCCTTCCGGTACCCCTGCCCTCGCCCAAGATGGCGGCAGCACAGGCTCTTCCGCCCGTTTCCCTCCCCTTCCTGTCCTCTTGACTCTCTTCCGGTGGCATCTCCTTCCGGTACCCCTGCCCTCGCCCAAGATGGCGGCAGCACAGGTTCTTCCGCCCGTTTCCCGCCCTTTCCTGTCCTCTTGACTCTCCTCCGGTGGCACCTCCTTCCGGTACCCCTGCCCTCTCCCAAGATGGCGGCAGCACAGGCTCTTCCGCCCGTTTCCCTCTCCTTCCTGTCCTCCTGCCTCTCCTCCGGTGGCACCTCCTTCCGGTACCCCTGCCCTCGCCCAAGATGGCGGCAGCACAGCCTCTTCCGCCCGTTTCCCTCCCCTTCCTGTCCTCTTGCCTCTCCTCCGGTGGCACCTCCTTCCGGTACCCCTGCCCTCGCCCAAGATGGCGGCAGCACAGCCTCTTCCGCCCGTTTCCCTCCCCTTCCTGTCCTCTTGCCTCTCCTCCGGTGGCACCTCCTTCCGGTATCCCTGCTCTCGCCCAACATGGCGGTAGCACAGCCTCTTCTGCCCTTCCGAGCTAGGAGTGCAGAAAAAGGTGAAACTCCAGGAAAAGGAGAGGAGGAGTGTGTGTGTGAGTGAGTGAGTGAGTGAGAGTGAGACAGGGAGCATCCTAGTAGAGATGGAAGGGGAACCCAAGGGTCATCTAGTCCAACCCTCTGCAAAGAAGCTCAGAGCTACAATTCCCAGGTCTTCTTTGGGAATTCTATGGGAAGTAAGAGTTTCTACATTCATGAGCATTCACTTGGAGTGCGCTCATGTTTTTACCTTTTATTGAAAGCGGCCACAAGTGACTTGGGTGGAGTATAAATAATAAAATTATATTGCTCCTGCTGCTGTTCTTCTCTTACCCTAACTCACATCCAACCCAATACCAAACCTTAACCCGAATGCTCACCCTCACTCAAACCTAATCCTCACTCTAACCCTAAACTTAACCCAAACCTAAGCCTCAGTCTAAACCTAAGCCTAATTTAACCCTAACCCTAAGTAATAAAATTATATTTCTCCTTCTGCTGCTCTTCTCTTACCGTAACTCAACCCCAACTTTAACTCCTAATCCTAATCCAACTCAAAGCCAACTCTCACTGTAACCCTAACCTTTACCCAAACCTAATCCTAAACACTTTGCTTCTTTTTGTGGTGTTTTGTGTTATTGCTTCATTTCGTAGGTCATGAGGCTTTCTTTGTTTCTTGTGGTGTTGCTTCATTTAGCAGTTTTTTAATTGGCTTTTGTGTTTCTTTTGGTATTGCATCATCTTCATAGGTTGTTTGGATTTCTGATTAATTTGCTTTGGATTTCTGGTAGCTCTGCTTCTTTATGATTTGTTTCTGTGTTTCTGGTGTTTTGGCTTGGTTATGCCAAAAAATTGAAGACATACCACCCGAAGCACAAAAACCAAGAAATATTCCCAAAATGAGGCAAAACCAGGAGACATGAAAACCAAGCCAAATCAATGGAAAAGAAACAATCTCACCCAAAACCGCAGAACCATTCAAAGTAAAAGAAGCAAAACAATTAAATGCAAAAAACAAGCAAAACCACCCCAAATTAAACAAATCAGCAGAAAACAAAAAAGCAGTAAAGCCACCAATTACAAAGCAATGCCACAAGAAACTGGAAATCAGTTTTTAAAAAGCAAAACCAGAAACTCAACAAGCATGCAATTTGTGGGAGTCCAAAAGCACTTCAAGCAACAGAAATTAACCAACACAGCATACTAGTTTTCACTTAGTCTTGGGTTTCTGGTGAATGTGCTTCGTTTGCAGCTGGCTTCATTTCTTTTCCATTGGTTTAGCTTGTTTTTTGGACTTTTGCTTTATTGCTTCTTTTGAGAAGTTTTCTTGTTTTTGCATTCTGGTGGTAATACTTTTGAATGCTTTGGGGGTTTCTGGTGAATCTGCTTTGTTTGGGGTTGGTTGGCTTCTTTGTCAGTTTCCATTGATGTTGCTTTTACATGGTTCTTCTGCTTCTTTTCAGTAGGTTTTTGTGTTTTTAGTGGTTGACTTCATTGTTGGAATGGTCATTAGACATTTCTGGTGGTTTTGCTTCATTTCTGGTGGTTTTCTTTTATTCTTGGGATTATCAGATCTCATACAAATTAATATTCTCAAAGGTGCAAAACCCAAAAAACCTAGAAATGAAGCAAACTCACCATAAATCCAGCACCCAATCTGTTATGTACTAACCTTGGATCCTAGAAGGCAACAACTGATTGGTCTTTTCCTGCAGGCCAATCAGGCTCCAGGAGGGAAGCAGAGTTAGCCAGTCAGACGGGACTCATTGTGTAAATAATGTATATAAAAGCCTGAGGTTGGGGGGGGGCAATAAAGAGCATGAAATACATACAAGACTCTGAGTATATTTCACAATTGTAATTTATATAAAAGAATCTATGAAACGAAAACCACAGAAAAAATCCAACATAATCCCAAAAACAAACCAGAAACAACAGAAACAAACCGCATCCACCAAAGATGAGAAAACCAATTGAATAGAAATTCAAGAAACTCACGCAGTAAACATCTCAGGGAAAAGCAAAATCACCCCCACACCATGCAAAACTAGGGTTTAACTGGCTTTGGGGTTTCTGCGCAATTTACTTTCCCCCTCTTTTGGGGGGTTTCTGGTGGTATTTCTTCTGCTTCTCACATTTCTGCTTCTTTTCAATTGGTTTTGGGATTCTGGTGAATTTGGTAATGATTTGATTAAAGTCTCTGTCTGGCAATTTTCCTTTTTCATGAATTCCTTCCTTGTTGGGTTTCTGGTATCTCACTTTTGGTTTTCACATTTCTCTTAGTTTTGCTACGTTTCAGGTAGTTTGCTTACTTTTTGGAATTATCCAGTCTCATAAAAATGAAGCAATATCATTAGAAGCTTAAAAAGCATGAAAAAAAAAAACCCCAGGCACTAACCCTAACCCTGAACGTCCACCTATCCCCTGCCCTAGCCCTAACCCTAACCCTGATATTCTGGTCATCCATCTTGGGGATAACAATCTGGTGAGGTAAATTCAGTTGAGATCACTAAATATCAGCTGTGCTTCCTCATCCCTGAGTTTATCATAGTTTGGTTTGGAATGTTGTAGAGGTGCTTATGGAGTGGGGGCAGCCTTCCTAAGAAGGTGGATGGGCAAGACATAAAGCTAATCATTCTACAACAATGTTTGTGTTTGAAAATGTGGGTGCTTATATCCCTCATGGCAGAATTATGTTCTGTGCCCCACAGTTGTATAGACCTGGTGGTATGCATCTTTCTGATTTGGGTTGTGACATGATTCTTAAGGATCTGCAAAGAGCTCTGTTTGAGCACTTGCGTGTTTGTGGGTGGAGGTGAACAAGCACACCTGCCCAGACTTACCAGTAATTTGATTTGGTTACATTGGTCGAATCTGACTAGTTTTGCTGATCCTCAAGTTGTTATATTTAATAAATACAACCACTTTTGGTTGTCTTGACTCTTCCTCCTGATGTGCTAGGAACCACTCCGTTTGGGGGGCACTGCAAAACATGCGGTTTTTACTGCAAACATTTTGCAGGCTTTGGCCTTGATTTGGAGTGAATCAGGCAATGTTGGGTCTTGGGGTGACCTTATGACCCCTGTCACTTACTTGGTTTGTCGGGCAAAATGCTAAAAAAATTCTACAATGTCTGGCAAAATGCTACAAAACTTTTGCCAGACTTTGGCACCAGTTTGGAGTGAACCGGACAATGTTGGGTTTTGGATATTAATTATGAACCCTGGTTTGATGTATCAATTACTCTATGGGGTGTTACAAAATGTGGGGGTTTTGCTGCAAAACTTTTACCAAACATCAGTTGTGATGGGATCCCAGATTTGGGGTTTTGTAGTTAAATGAAGCATTCTTTCAGTGCTTCTCGGGAAATGTGCAGTTTCCGTCAGATCAAACTAATACTACTGGATAAAATGATATGGTTGTTGATTATCAGACAGTTCTCCCATTTATCAAGGAAAACGTCTGTTATAGGTGGCTTTTGCTTGGTGTGTGTGACTGTTGACAGACAGATTTGAAAAGGAACACAGCTTCCTCTGTTTGTCTCACAGTAACTTACTGGCCTTTTTGATTATGCAGTCGGCTCGCCCAACACTTCCAGCTGGATTCCGAGGACAGGAAATGATTCTGCTAAAGGCTTTCTGTGAATATACCATTAATTCCAGTTGATTTGTTTTAATGGTCACATAAAGGCACTTTCTTTGGTTATAAAATGATGTTGTGAGTCTTATATCTGAGCAGTCAATAAACTCCCTCCCCCACAGAAACGCTTGTCTTACTTCTTCTTCTGCTTGGCATCCATACTTACATGTTTGTTTAAAGAAAGACTAACCCCACCCCGAACCCCACCTCCAGCTTTCATTTTATTATTCTAGTGACTAGTCACTGTTCATAGCAACACTTGATTTTGTTCCTAGACAAACTGCCCTGAAAGACAGTTACTATGAACTACATGTGTCTTCTTGATATATAAGGTTGTTGCTAGTTTCTGCAAAACACTTCTTTATCTTTCAACAAGAAATAAATGAATAGGAGGCTGCCCTAAGGAAGAAGTGTGATTGCATCTGGAATATCAGACTCTCTGTATTTTTATTTATTTACTTGATTTAGGGGTGGCCGCTTCACCCCCTGGTTATGCCCATGTCCCCAACTAACTGAGCTTCTTGGGATCATCCTGCCATGCTGTGAGCTACTACATTATCCTGCACTTTACAGAACCTTCCTTAGAGAATAAAAAACTGAGGCAAATTTCCAGTCTAAACAGGCTACACAAAAAGAAACAGCAGCGATTCTTTATGTTTGACTTAGAATCATAGAATCATAGAGTTGGAAGAGACCACAAGGGCCATCGAGTCCAACCCCCTGCCAAGCAGGAAACACCATCAGAGCACTCCTGACATATGGTTGTCAAGCCTCTGCTTAAAGACCTCCAAAGAAGGAGACTCCACCACACTCCTTGGCAGCAAATTCCACTGTCGAACAGCTCTTACTGTCAGGAAGTTCTTCCTAATGTTTAGGTGGAATCTTGTGCTTGAGCGCCTGATATATCAGAAAATCAACATCAGTGTTGGGGTGGGTGGGTCAGGGCATTTCCAAAATGTTATGATAGATGGAGCCATGGATGTGGCCAAGGGGGGCCAACTAAATAAAAATAAATAAAAATACATAGCTAACTGAGGTTCTGAGCCCCTAACAAAAGGCCTGCCCCCACTAACAAAAATGCTGGCTACGCCCATGGATGAAGCCAACTACAGTGTAGCATGTGTGGGCCGTGGGGGCACAAATTTGTGGCAGGGGGCACAAACAGGTGCCCCTAAAGCAGGCTCCCTCATTGGTGCCTGGCTCTGTGTGAGAAGGAGCTGACCTAAGCTGCTTTGCTTCTGCTGGCCAGAGTTCTGTCCTTATGTTAGGCCTGACCCAGGTAAGAGAGCAGGAGGGTGGGTGGCCGCAGTGCACCTCGCTCCCAGTCACAGCAGCAGCTCCGCCTCCGGGTCACGTCTGACCTGGCGCACTCAAGGAGCCTGAGCAGCAGCTTCCCTGCCCCTCTCCTCCCCTGGACATGTGGGGCATGCCCCTCTCCCCTCGTTGAGTTCTGCAAAGGCAGCCTGAGACTGAGGAGGAAAGAGCTCACTGCTCATGCCAACCCTAGAGAGGATGTAAGAAAGAAGCAGGCTGTTGGAGGACAGCAGAGAAGCAATTGAGCTTGGTGGAGCAGTGCCCCAGTCCCCCTTAAGGATGAGCCTCCACTGACAGGGAGCAAGAAGGAATTTTAAATGGCGAAAGACAGGAGTGCCTGGCGTGCTCTGGTCCATGGGGTCACGAAGAGCCGGACACGACTAAACGACTAAACAACACAATATTGGCATGGGAACTACAGTAGTTCAATACTGCAATTTGTCTACCCTACTTAATATTTACCATTAAGGAAAGTATAAAGTCATAGAGTAAATCCTTTCAGCTTGTTGATGTGAAGCAGCAGACCTCAATCTGATAGAATTATTGAATATTCAGAAGTATACCTCTCCACTACTCCTTAGTCAGGCTAGTTTTGGGCATTTATGGCAAGATTATCCCAAGTGGAAAGGAATAATGTATTTTCACTGTTATGTATTCAGTGGTCTGTCTTTGCTTCCCATTGTCTCAGGAATTGGGTAATTACCATCTCAAAGGAATGGCCAGACTACCAGGAAAGGCAATCAGATAAGGCATTATCAGATAACTTGGCAGACAGGAAAAACAACATTCAAATTTCTATTGTAGAAATTTCCCTTTTCTGTGATGTAGGTATGATGTTTGTGGGGGTGGTCTTGAGCTCCAGGGCAGGGAATTTCAAAATGGCAAGCACACATTGTTCGCGGTCCTCCTCCCCTCTCCTGCGTGTGAGAGGAGCACCCTGTTGCAACAGTTTAATAAAGATCAGGCTTACTAGCTGCTTTGCTTCTCAATATTCTCTGGTTGGCCTCTGTTATTTTCTCCTGCCGATGGAGAACCTACAAGGTTCTCCAATAAAGGAATAAGGGCAGATTTTGTTTACAACAACACAAAGACATCTGAAACTGTCCAATAAACTGCAAGAGTTTATGGAAAATTGCTTTCACACACTAAAAGTTCCCTGCAACTAGAAAGCCAGCAAAGCAGGGGAAAGGCTAGCTTTTTTAATTGACAAGTACCTTCTCTATGATGTGCTAGGCTTTGGTTTTTACGCATAGAAGTGTTATTCCCCACCTGTATCTTGAAGTAGTATAGTCCATTTGGCCACCTCATTCTGCTGCATATGGAGAGTGCTGGAATTTTTAATTCTTAAGGAAACATTGTGTCTATTTTTCCCACATGAGATGTTTCTTTACTTATATCAATAATGTTATGAAAGACTTGTAGCATGCTTCAAGCTGATTAGCACTGCAAACTGCAGCTCCACCAATCACCATGGGGCATCCTCCAGCTTCAGGTGTCATATTCAAAATCGCACAAGCCTGAGCGGGAAACCACATTTTCAGGAGTTCTTTAATAGAAGTATGGGATAGATACAAAAATATATTGGAGCCAAAAGTCCCTTATTGGCTATCTCCGCTGGAGGTAATGAGTGTTAAGAAAATTAATATGAGAGGTAATTGGAGTACATATGGTGAATTGGTAATTAAAGAAGGAGGAAAATGGAAATTGAAACCATTTGAACAAGTTGAATTCCACATCCACCCTCTAAATTTTGATGGCTTTTCCTTCACTTGCCCCACCTAAGTCACGCTTGGTGCCAGACAAAAACAAAACTTTATGGTCCAATACCGTGGTGAAATTTATCAGTGTTGTCAGGGGTTCAGAAGCAGAGACGCAGAGAAGGGTGGAAACAGAGAGCGAGGGGGAGGAAGCCGAAGGGAGAATGAGTGATGATGACGAACCGAGATCTCCAAGCCTAAGCAGTGAGTCAGAGGACTCCCAAAAGGGAGCCCCAGTGAGCAGAGCAAGGGGGGGATCCGGGGGGACACCCCAGGAGGAAGGGAACAGAGGAGATTCAGAGAGCAGCAGCTGGAAGTCGGGACCCACGCTCAAGACTGAGAGCAGCAGGGAGGAAGGCAGCCAGGCATCGGGTTCCGGAGGCCGTCAGCAGGAGGGAGGGCACGAGTCAGGGGTGGTCACGCCCTCCTCAGAGAGCGAGGCAACGGTCAAGAGGAAAGTAGAGAGTTGGGCGCGCGCGCCAAGTTCAAATGCAGCGGAAGCTGGAGCAGTAAGCAGCCCGGAGAGTGAGCCAGGTCCCAAAGCCCGCCGAAAGGAAGCGGAAGGATCAGGGGGGTCAGCGTCAGAGGAGAGTAGAAGGGAGGAGTCCCAGGGGGGCAGAAGGACCCAGAGACGTAGGGAGAGGCGAAGGAGGTGGAGCAAGGCTAGGGTATTAAGCTGGTGTGCAAGAGGCGGGGACTCAGATGGGTCTTCGCCGACCTAGGGCAGAAGGTGTAGAGCTGCACGCTGCAGTTCGGAAATGAAACCTGTAACTCAATAAAGACTCTTTTAAAGTGGACGCTGTGTGGCGTGGTCCTATGTGAGCTGGGACCTGGTAGCAGCTCTGACAGTAAGACCCATCTCTTCAAAGCTTCAGAAACCTGAAACCTCGCAGCGGGAGCAGAAGCCGCTAGGGGAGGAAGAGGGGTGTCTGTAAGCAAGCTCACAAAGGTTAGCAAGATGACGGAAGAACAGAGGATCTCCGCGCTGCAAGAGGCAGTGACCCAGTTGTCCTCAGAGGTATTGGCTTCCAAGAGACGGGAGGAGGAGATTACAGCCGCCTACAGAGACCTACACGCCAGGTTTGAAATGCTTGTTAAGCAAGGGCAACCGGGACCCAGACCGGAGGGCGTGGGATTGGCACGGAGAGCAGGAGGGCTTGTGGCTCACTTCGATGGGACTTTGCAACAGTACCCTAATTTTAGAGCAGACGTAATGTGCGCACTGCAACTGCTGGCAAAAGACTTTAGAGATGAGGAAGAGAAGGTGGGGTTCATATTGTCCCATTTGCATGGGGATGCCAAAGCCTGGCTGCGCAATTTGTGGAGGGATAAAGATCCGGCGCTTCAGAATGCAGATGCCTTTATCAAAGCGATGGATGCGTGTTTTTTGTCTACTATTGATGTGGATCTTGCCAGACGGGAGATTCATGGACTAAAACAAGGGAGAGCGAGCGTCCGGCAGTATCACGCCCGATTTTTTGCGCTGGTCAGTGCTTTAGAATGGGATCGGGATTCGCCCCCTGTCAGAGACCTCTTCTGGGAGGGTCTAAGTTCTGCGGTTAAGGATGAAATTGCAAGGGGGGAGAGGCCCCGAAGCACGCAGGAGGTGGTCCAAAGGGCACTGACTGTGGGGGTGAGGCTGGAAGAACGTCCATGGTGCAGAGATGAAGGACGTGGAGGGCGCGAAGCAGCGAGAAGTTTCTCTTTCATTCCGAGGGAAGCAGCGCGTGCGCAATCCACACCTCCGCCAGGAGGGGGAGGGGAACCGATGGAGGTTGGAGGTGCAAGGGCTCAGTCAGCAGCCAGAGCCCTAGCACCGGCAGCAGTGAAAGCGAAGCCTCCTAGAGGGAACAGGAAGTGTTACATCTGCGAGGATCCAGGCCATTTGGCGAAGGAGTGTCCCCGGAGGCTCCACAAGCACACTGCAGCCTCAGCAATGGTGACTGCAGCAACGCAGCAAGGAGAACCACAGCAGGGAAACGACGATGTCTGGCTGGAGACGGAGGCACTGGGGCCCAGCCAGACGCATCTGTGAAGCAGTCCCCAGCGATATTGCAACCCACGGATCCCCTCCCACCCAAACCAGTAGTGCAGCTCACAGCATCTCTCCAGCTACCCGACGGCGTCACTATCGAAGTGCCGCTTTCTGTGGATTCTGGAAGCAACGCAGACTTTATAGCGCAGAGCTTTGTGGAGCAGCACGCTATACAGCTATTGCCTGCCACTCTGCCCCTGCAAGTCGTCACAGTGGATGGCAGAGAGTTGCTAGGGGGGCAGGTGGTGAAGCAGACGCCACCGATGGTGATGCGCCTTGGCAACCACAGGGAAGTCATCAGTTTTAATGTCACCCAACTGTCGGACACGCCCATTGTGTTGGGCATGAGTTGGCTGGACAGGCACAGTCCGACACTGGCTTGGTACCAGAGACAACTGATCTTCGGCTCCTCTTATTGCGCAGAACACTGCATCCTGCCCCGACGGGAGGGAGAGGAGGAGGAATCACAACTGCAGTTGGGAACGTTGCAAGCGGTCCCCCACAAATACGCGAGCTTTTTGGAGGTCTTCTGCGAGAAGGAGGCGGACAAGCTACCCCCTCACCGGCCATATGACTGCAAGATTGACCTCCTACCGGGGGCGACGCTGCCGAAGGGGCGGCTATACTCCATGTCTGAAGATGAAATGCAGGAACTCAAACAGTTCATCGAGCATAATCTGGAGCGTGGCTTCATCAGAGAGTCCAAGGCAGTGGGGGGCAGTCCCGTTTTCTTCGTGAAAAAGAAAGACACGCCCCAAAAAAGACTAGTTGTGGACTACCGCCTTTTGAACCAGATGACCAAACCGTCTGATTACCCCATGCCCAGGATTGACGACCTCCTCGCGACGGTGCGCAAGGGACGCGTGTTCACCAAGTTGGACCTGCGAGGGGCGTACAATCTCATCCGCATGCGGGAGGGCGATGAGTGGAAGACGGCCATGTTCACACCGCTGGGCACCTACGAATACAGAGTTATGCCCTTTGGATTACAAAATGGCTCTCACTGTTTTCAAGCTTTTATGCATCACGTGTTGGAGGGACTCCTCTACAAGACATGCGTCTGCTTCCTGGATGACATCCTGATTTTCTCTGACTCGCAGCAAGCTCACGACCGAGACGTGAGGGAGGTGCTCAGCAGGTTGCAACAACATAGACTGTACGCCAAGCTGGAGAAGTGCCAGTTCGACACGACGGAGGTGGATTTCCTGGGATACAAGTTGTCGGACAAGGGGATAGCCATGGACAGCACCAAGGTTCGTGCGGTATTGGATTGGAAGAGCCCGCGCAACCGGAAGGAGGTCCAGCGGTTTGTCGGCTTCGCCAACTTCTATCGCAAGTTTATCAAGGGGTTCGCGATGCAGACGGCAGCAATTACGGACACGCTCAGCTCCAAAAAAAAGAAATTCATCTGGACGGAGCAGGCGGAACAGTCCTTTCAAGCGCTCAAGCATCTCTTCGCATCGGAGAAGCAACTGCTGCATATCGACCCCAGTAAACCGTTGAGGGTAGAGACAGACGCGTCAGACAGAGCCGTGGGAGCTGTCCTGCTGCAGCGAGACCCGCAGGGGGTGTGGCGGCCGGGAGCGTTCTACTCCAGAAAGCTCAGCAAGTCGGAGCAGAACTACACCATCTGGGACAGGGAGTTGCTGGCCATTCATGCAGCTTTCAAGGCGTGGAGGCACTTCCTAATCGGCGCCAAGCACACGGTGCAGGTCTGCACGGACCACAAGAATCTGGAGCACTGGCGCACGGCTCAGTTCCTGAACCAGAGGCAGATACGTTGGGCGGAGTTCTTTGCTGACTTCAATTTCCGAATAGAGTACGTCCCAGGCGACACCAACATCATGGCGGATGCACTGTCCCGAAAACCGCAATACCTAGAAGAGGTGACGCCAGCGGCGGCCATGCACATCTTCGCACCGACGGCGTGGGCGTGTGCCTCAGCTACAGTAGACCTGGATGCGGTGCGACGTGCATTGCGGGACGACTCATTCGCGCAAGACAAGATGGCGGAACTGCTCAGAGGCACGGCTACCACGGACGAGTTCCAGGTGCGGGACGGCTTGCTCCTACGCAAAGGGGCTGTCTATGTACCAGGAGACGACCTTCGCGCCAAGGTACTGCAACAGTTGCACGACGCACCCACGGCCGGTCACTTTGGCACAGAGAAAACGATGGAATTAGTCGCGAGAGACTTCTGGTGGCCCAGGCTGAGAGGAGAGGTCGCGGACTACGTCGCGAGGTGCGACACCTGCCAGAGGGCCAAGCCGGTACACAGACCACCGGCGGGACTGTTAGAACCGCTGCAAACACCGTTTGAACCGTGGGAGAGGGTGGCCCTGGACTTTGTGACGGATTTACCCAGCTCGAGAGGCAAGACAGCTGTGCTAGTGGTGGTGGACTTGTTCACCAAGATGGCACATTTCATTCCGTGTGCGAAGGTGGCCACGGCGGAACAAACCGCCAAACTGTTCATAGATCACGTGTTCAAAGTGCATGGCCTGCCACGGTCTATCCTGTCCGACCGCGGACGCCAGTTCATCTCGTCTTTCTGGCAGAAGCTGATGGGTTTTCTAAATGTCAAGGTCAATCTGGCATCAGCAAGACACCCGCAGACCAACGGGCAAGCAGAGAGGGTCAATGCCATCATGCAGCAGTACCTGAGATGCTATGCCAATCAACAGCCTGCGACGTGGGTGGATTACCTGCCGCTAGCCGAGTTCGCTTACAACAACACGAAGCACGTGTCCACAGGAGTGACGCCGTTCTTTGCCAACAATGGGAGGAATCCCAGAACCTTCCCGGGACTGGAGAGAGTGGGGGAAGGAGAACCACAGACGGCGGACGCGTTCGCGTCAGAGCTGCAGGCGGTCCACGATCAACTCAGACGGCAGCTGGAGCTAGCTAAGCACGCCTACAAGGTGCAAGCTGACAAGCACAGGCGGGTTGGCGAAGTGATCCAAGTGGGAGACTGGGTCTGGTTGGCAGCCCACGCAGTGCCGACCAGGTCACTTGCCAAGAAGAAGTTGGGGCACAAGCAGATCGGTCCGTACCAAGTCGAAGCGCAGATCAACCCGGTAGCCTTCCGACTGGCGCTGCCGGAGGGTTCCAGAATGCATCCGGTGTTCCACAGGTCGGTGCTCACTCCCTACAAGGCACCTCACAGGTTCCAGGAGCCAGGGACGGCGCCAAGTCCGCTCCGGGAACGGACGGAGACGCGGGAGGTGAAGCACCAGGACCACATCAACGAGGTCACGGAGATTTTGGACTCCAGATGGGGGGAAGAGGGAGTCGAATACCTCTTAGCCAGAGAGGGCACCCGGGCCAGCGCCAATAGCTGGGTACCAGACTACGCTTTGGAGGAAACCCTGCTCAAGGACGAGTTTCATGCCCTCTTCCCACACAAACCCATGCCAGCGAGCTTCTTCGACGACTGGTTGTTCACACCCACACTTTCTTCCAGCACGTTCCATGGATTCGACTCAGAAGGGGAACCCGCACGGAGCACCCGTTCCCCAGAAGGTTCACCGGCAGGTTCGGCATCAGGCAACTCGTATTGGTGGGACGATCGACCAGAGGAGCAATGGCGCAGGAAGTGGCTGGAGAGGCCAGGTCGAGCGACCGACGCAGAGACTGACATGGACGTGTTCGGGGAGGACCTCGGGTTCGAGCACGGCGGTACAGAGATGGAAGAGCAACAAGTCAACGTCGACGACCGCGAGGGGGAAGACTCGGAGGTCTTCAGTTGGCGACCACCCACGGGGAGCGACCTGTATCCAGCATTCCCTCCCATGATGATGGAGCGCCCAGCACCCACACCTGACAGCGGGGAGGGGGGAAGGGGGGGCTTCGAGGGGGGATGGATGTCAGGGGTTCAGAAGCAGAGACGCAGAGAAGGGTGGAAACAGAGAGCGAGGGGGAGGAAGCCGAAGGGAGAATGAGTGATGATGACGAACCGAGATCTCCAAGCCTAAGCAGTGAGTCAGAGGACTCCCAAAAGGGAGCCCCAGTGAGCAGAGCAAGGGGGGGATCCGGGGGGACACCCCAGGAGGAAGGGAACAGAGGAGATTCAGAGAGCAGCAGCTGGAAGTCGGGACCCACGCTCAAGACTGAGAGCAGCAGGGAGGAAGGCAGCCAGGCATCGGGTTCCGGAGGCCGTCAGCAGGAGGGAGGGCACGAGTCAGGGGTGGTCACGCCCTCCTCAGAGAGCGAGGCAACGGTCAAGAGGAAAGTAGAGAGTTGGGCGCGCGCGCCAAGTTCAAATGCAGCGGAAGCTGGAGCAGTAAGCAGCCCGGAGAGTGAGCCAGGTCCCAAAGCCCGCCGAAAGGAAGCGGAAGGATCAGGGGGGTCAGCGTCAGAGGAGAGTAGAAGGGAGGAGTCCCAGGGGGGCAGAAGGACCCAGAGACGTAGGGAGAGGCGAAGGAGGTGGAGCAAGGCTAGGGTATTAAGCTGGTGTGCAAGAGGCGGGGACTCAGATGGGTCTTCGCCGACCTAGGGCAGAAGGTGTAGAGCTGCACGCTGCAGTTCGGAAATGAAACCTGTAACTCAATAAAGACTCTTTTAAAGTGGACGCTGTGTGGCGTGGTCCTATGTGAGCTGGGACCTGGTAGCAGCTCTGACAAGTGTGAATTGTTTTCTTCATTTTTTGGGAACAGATGTGGTGAAGCAATGGGGAAAAATAAGTGCCTGCTTACTGCTGACCAAAGGGAATATCAACAAGAATTGAAAAAGGAACTACAAGAAGTTGAAAGAGAACCTCAGACCAATGATCGAGAGGAAGATCCCAGAGCTGTATAAACCTATTGTGAAAGTTAACAGTATTTCAAGGTATAAGAATAGCCCTTTCCCCCCCACTCCCAACAACCATAGCAAAATACAGCATAGGATGGGGGTAAGCAATATGGTTCACTCCAGATGATCAGCCTCAGTTATCATGGCTGTCAGGGCTGCTACCCAGTCCCAGCTCACATAGGACCACGTTAGCCAGCGTTCACGTTAAAAGAGTCTTTATTGGGTTACAGGTTCCATTTCCAAACTGCAATGTGCAGCCCCACGTCTTCTATGTCAGACCGGCGAAGACCCGTCTGAGTCTCCGCCTCTAGCACACCAGCTTAATACCCTAGCCTTGCTCCACCTCCTGCGCCTTTCCCTCCGTCTCTGGGTCCTTCTGCCCCCCGTGGTCTCTTCTTTCCTACTCTCTTCTGACGCGGACCCCCCTGACCCTTCCGCCTCCTTGCGGCGGGCTTTGGGACCTGGCTCACTCTCCGGGCTGCTTACTGCGCCAGCTTCCGCTGCATTTGAACTTGGGGCGCGCGCCCAACTCTCTACCTTCCTCTTGATCGTTTCGTTGCTCCCGGAGGTGGGCGTGACTACTCCTGACTCATGCCCTCCCTCCTGCTGAAAGCCTCCGGAACCCGATGTCTGGTCCCCTTTCTCCCCGCTGCTCCCGGCTGGGCACGTGGGTCCCGATCTCCAACTGCTGCTCTCTGATCCCTCTCTGGACCCTTCTTCCTGGGGTGTCCCCCTGCTTCCCCCCCTTGCTCTGACCGCTGGCGCTCCCTTCTGGGAATCCTCGGACTCACTGGACAGGCTCGGTGATCTCGGGTCGTCATCCCCACTCATCCTTCCTTCGTATTCCTCCCCCTCGCTCTCTGTCTCCTCCCTTCTCTGCGTCTCTGCTCCTGAACCCCTGACATCCATCCCCCCCTCGAAGCCCCCCTTCCCCCCTCCCCGCTTTCAGGTGTGGGTGCTGGGTGCTCCATCATCACGGGAGTGAATGCCGGATACAGTTCGCTCCCCGTCGCTGGCCGCCAACTGAAGACCTCCGAGTCTTCCTCCTCGCGTTCGTCAACGTTGATCTGCTCCGCCTCCATTTCAGTGCCGCCGTGCTTGAACCCAAGATCCTCCCCGAACACGTCCATGTCAGTCTCTGCGTCGGTCGCTCGACCTGGCATCTCCAACCACCTCCGGCGCCACTGCTCCTCTGGTCGATCGTCCCACCAATACGAGGTGTCTGACGCCGAACCCTCCGGTGACCCCTCTGGGGAACGGGTGCCCGGTGCGGGCTCCCCGTCCGAGTCGAATCCATGGAACGTGCTGGAGGAAAGTGTGGGCGTGAACAACCAGTCGTCGAAGAAGCCTGCTGGCATGGGTCTGTGTGGGAAAAGGGCATGAAACTCGTCCTTGAGCAGGGGTTCCTCCAAAGCGTAGTCCGGCACCCAGCTATTAGCACTGGCCCGGGTGCCCTCTCTGGCTAGGAGGTATTCTACTCCCTCTTCCCCCCATCTGGAGTCCAAAATCTCTGTGACTTCGTTGATGGGGTCCTGCTGTGGCAATCTCCCCGCCTCCGTCCGCTCCTGAGACGGACTCGGTGCTGTTCCTGGTTCCTGGAATCTGTGAGGTGCCTTGTAGGGAGTAAGCACCGACCTGTGGAACACCGGATGCATCCTGGAACCCTCCGGCAGCACCAGCCGGAAAGCTACTGGGTTGATCTGTGCTTCGACTTGGTATGGACCAAGTTGCTTGTGCCCCAACTTCTTCTTGGCTAACGATCTGGTCGGCACTGCGTGGGCTGCCAACCAGACCCAGTCTCCCACTCGGATCTCTTCGCCAACCCGCCTGTGCTTGTCAGCTTGCACCTTGTATGCGTGCTTCGCTAGCTCCAGCTGCCGTCGGAGTTGATCGTGGACCTCCTGCAACTCAGACGCGAAAGCGTCCGCCGTCTGCGGTTCCCCTTCCCCCACTCTCTCCAGTCCCGGGAAGGTTCTGGGATTCCTCCCATTGTTGGCGAAGAACGGCGTCACCCCTGTGGACACGTGCTTCGTGTCGTTGTAGGCGAACTCGGCGAGCGGCAGGTAATCCACCCACGTCGCAGGCTGTTGATTGGCATAGCATCTCAGGTACTGCTGCATGATGGCATTGACCCTCTCCGCTTGCCCGTTGGTCTGCGGGTGTCTCGCCGATGTCAGGTTGATCTTGACGTTCAGGAAGCCCATCAGCTTCTGCCAGAAATTCGAGATGAACTGGCGTCCGCGGTCGGACAGTATAGACCGCGGCAGACCGTGCACTTTGAACACGTGATCTATGAACAGTTTGGCTGTTTGTTCCGCCGTGGCCACCTTCGCACACGGTATGAAATGTGCCATCTTGGTGAACAAGTCCACCACCACTAGTACAGCTGTCTTGCCTCTCGAGCTGGGTAGATCCGTGACAAAGTCCAGGGCCACCCTCTCCCACGGTTCAAACGGCGTTTGCAGCGGTTCCAGCAGTCCCGCCGGTGGTTTGTGCACCGGCTTGGCCCTCTGGCAGGTGTCGCACCTCGCGACGTAGTCCGCGACCTCCCCTCTCAGTCTGGGCCACCAAAAGTCCCTTGCGACTAATTCCACCGTTTTTTCTGTGCCAAAGTGTCCGGCCGTGGGTGCGTGGGTGCAACTGTTGCAGTACCTTGGCGCGAAGTTCGTCTCCCGGCACGTAGATGGCCCCTTTACGTAAGAGCAAGCCGTCTCGTATCTGGAACTCGTCGCTCTTCGCCGTGCCCTTGTGCACCTCGGCCATCTTCGCCTGCGCGAATGAGTCGTCCTGCAACGCCCGCCGCACCGCATCCAGGTCTACTGTGGCTGAAGCGCACGCCCACGCTGTTGGCGCGAAGATGTGCATGGCTGCCGCTGGCGTTGCCTCTTCGAGGTATTGCGGTTTTTGAGACAGTGCATCCGCCATGATGTTGGTGTCGCCTGGGACGTACTCTATTCGGAAATCGAAGTCAGCAAAGAACTCTGCCCAACGTATCTGCCTCTGGTTCAGGAACTGCGCCGTGCGCCAGTGCTCCAGATTCTTGTGGTCCGTGCAGACTTGCACTGTGTGCTTGGTTCCGATCAGGAAATGCCTCCACGCTTTGAACGCTGCATGAATGGCCAGCAACTCCCTGTCCCAGATGGTGTAGTTCTGCTCCGACTTGCTGAGCTTTCTGGAGTAGAACGCTCCCGGCCTCCAGACCCCCTGCGGGTCTCTCTGCAGCAGGACAGCTCCCACGGCTCTATCGGACGCGTCTGTCTCTACCCGCATCGGTCTGCTGGGGTCGATATGCAGCAGTTGCTCTTCCGACGCGAAGAGACGCTTGAGTGCTTGAAAGGACTGCTCCGCCTGCTCCGTCCAGATGAATTTCTTTTTCTTGGAGCTTAGCGTGTCCGTAATAGCCGCCGTCTGCATCGCGAACCCCTTGATAAACTTGCGATAGAAGTTGGCGAAGCCCACAAACCGCTGGACCTCCTTCCGGTTGCGCGGGCTCTTCCAATCCAACACCGCGCGAACCTTGGCGCTGTCCATGGCTAGCCCCTTGTCCGACAACTTGTAGCCCAAGAAATCCACCTCCGTCGTGTCGAACTGGCACTTCTCCAGTTTGGCGTACAGTCTATGCTGCTGCAGCCTCTTCAGCACCTCCCGAACGTCTTGGTCATGTGCTTGCTGCGATTCGGAGAATATCAGGATGTCATCCAGGAAGCAGACGCACTTCTTGTAGAGGAGTCCCGCCAACACATGATGCATGAAAGCTTGAAAACAGTGAGAACCGTTTTGCAATCCAAACGGCATCACTCTGTATTCGTAGGTGCCCAGAGGCGTGAACATGGCTGTCTTCCACTCATCGCCTTCCCTCATGCGGATGAGATTGTACGCCCCTCGCAGGTCCAACTTGGTGAACACGCGTCCCTTGCGCACCGTCGCTAGGAGGTCGTCAATCCTGGGCATGGGGAAATCAGAGGGCTAGGTCATCTTGTTCAAGAGGCGAAAATCAACTACAAGTCTTTTTTGGGGCGTGTCTTTCTTCTTCACGAAGAAAACAGGACTGCCCCCTACTGCCTTGGACTCTCGGATGAAACCGCGCTCCAAATTGTGATCTATGAACTGTTTGAGTTCCTGTAGTTCGTCCTCAGACATGGAATACAGCTTCCCTTTCGGCAGCGTCGCCCCTGGTAGGAGGTCAATCTTGCAGTCATACTGCCTGTGAGGGGGTAGCTTGTCTGCCTCCTTCTCGCAGAAGACCTCCAGAAAGTCTGCGTATTTGTGGGGGACTGCTTGCAACGTTCCCAACTGCAGCTGTGATTCCTCCTCCTCTCCCTCCTGTCTGGGCAGGATGCAGTGCTCGGCACAATAAGAAGAGCCGAAGATCAGCTGTCGCTGGTACCAAGCCAGTGTCGGACTGTGCCTGTCCAGCCAACTCATGCCCAACACAATGGGCGTGTCCGACAGTCGGGTGACATTAAAACTGATGACTTCCCTGTGGTTACCAAGTCGCATCACCATTGGCGGCGTCTGCTTCACCACCTGCCCCCCCAGCAACTCTCTGCCATCCACTGTGACGACTTGCAGGGGCAGAGTGGCAGGCAGTAGCTGTATAGCGTGCTGCTCCACAAAGTCCTGCGCTATAAAGTCTGCATTGCTTCCAGAGTCCACAGAAAGTGGCACGTCTATAGTGACGCCATTGGGTAGCTGGAGAGATGCGGTGAGCTGCACTACTGGTTTGGGTGGGAGGGGGTCTGTGGGTTGCAAGATCGCTGGGGACTGCTTCACTGATTCGTCTGGCTGGGCCCCAGTGCCTCTGCCTCCAGCCAGACATCGTCGTTTCCCTGCTGGGGTTCGCTGTGCTGCGTGGCTGCTATCACCGTTGCGGAGGCTGCAGTGTGCTTGGAGTTCCTCTGGGGACACTCTCTCGCCAAGTGTTGAGGGCTGTCGCAGATGTAACACTTCCGGTTCCCTCTAGGAGGCTTAGTCTTGACTGCTCCCGGTGCTGGGGCTCTGGTAGCTGACTGAGCCCTGGCGCCTCCCACCTCCATAGGTTCCACTCCCCCTCCTGGCGGATGTGTGGATTGCGCACGCGCTGCTTCCCTGGGAACGAAGGAGAAACCTCTCGCTGCTTCGCGCCCTCCACGTCCTTCGTCTCTGCACCATGGACGTTCTTCCAGCCTCACCCCCACAGTCAGCGCCCTTTGGACCACCTCCTGCGTGCTCCGGGGCCTCTCCCCCCTCGCAATTTCGTCCTTAACAGCACTGCTCAGACCCTCCCAGAACAGGTCTCTGACTGGAGGTGAATCCCAGTCCCATTCCAAGGCACTGACCAGCGCAAAAAAGCGGGCGTGATACTGCCGTACGCTCGCCCTCCCTTGTCTCAGTCCATGTATCTCCCGTCGAGCAAGATCCACGTCAATGGTAGATAAAAAACACGCATCCATCGCTTTGATAAAGGCATCTGCACTCTGAAGCGCCGGATCTTTATCCCTCCACAAATTGCGCAGCCACGCTTTAGCATCCCCATGCAAATGGGACAGTATAAACCCCACTTTCTCTTCCTCATCTCTAAAGTCTTTTGCCAGCAGTTGCAGTGCGCACATTACGTCTGCTCGAAAATTGGGGTACTGTTGCAAATTCCCATCAAAGTGAGCCACAAGCCCTCCTGCTCTCCGTGCCAACCCAACCCCCTCCGGTCTGGGTCCCGGTTGCCCTTGCTTAACCAACGCTTCAAACCTGGCGTGGAGATCTCTGTAGGCGGCCGCAGCATCCTGCTCCCTTTTCTTGGATGCCAGTACCTCTGCGTTCAATTGGGTCACTGCCTGTTGCAGCGCTGAAATTTTTTCTGCTTCCGTCATCTCTGCCAACCTTTGTGAGCTTGCTCCCAAACACCAATTTCCTCCTCTCGCTGCTTCTGCCTCCGCTGCGAGGTTTCAGGTGTCCGAAGCTATGTAGAGACGGGTCTTACTGTCAGGGCTGCTACCCAGTCCCAGCTCACATAGGACCACGTTAGCCAGCGTTCACGTTAAAAGAGTCTTTATTGGGTTACAGGTTCCATTTCCAAACTGCAATGTGCAGCCCCACGTCTTCTATGTCAGACCGGCGAAGACCCGTCTGAGTCTCCGCCTCTAGCACACCAGCTTAATACCCTAGCCTTGCTCCACCTCCTGCGCCTTTCCCTCCGTCTCTGGGTCCTTCTGCCCCCCGTGGTCTCTTCTTTCCTACTCTCTTCTGACGCGGACCCCCCTGACCCTTCCGCCTCCTTGCGGCGGGCTTTGGGACCTGGCTCACTCTCCGGGCTGCTTACTGCGCCAGCTTCCGCTGCATTTGAACTTGGCGCGCGCGCCCAACTCTCTACCTTCCTCTTGATCGTTTCGTTGCTCCCGGAGGTGGGCGTGACTACTCCTGACTCATGCCCTCCCTCCTGCTGAAAGCCTCCGGAACCCGATGTCTGGTCCCCTTTCTCCCCGCTGCTCCCGGCTGGGCACGTGGGTCCCGATCTCCAACTGCTGCTCTCTGATCCCTCTCTGGACCCTTCTTCCTGGGGTGTCCCCCTGCTTCCCCCCCTTGCTCTGACCGCTGGCGCTCCCTTCTGGGAATCCTCGGACTCACTGGACAGGCTCGGTGATCTCGGGTCGTCATCTCCACTCATCCTTCCTTCGTATTCCTCCCCCTCGCTCTCTGTCTCCTCTGCGTCTCTGCTCCTGAACCCCTGACAATGGCCAATGGTCATTTTCTTCTTATTTATTTTAGGGGCTTATTCTAGTTTTAGGAAATATGAAAATCTGCTTCCACAGAACAGTTAAGAGCAGCTTCATGAAAAGGAGCTATCTACTTGCAGTGGATCAAATAGTAGAGGATATGCAAATGTTGTTTGAAGTCGAAAGATTTCCCTTCTTTCTGTACTCAACAATCACATCTTCTAAGGGAGGGGATATTGAAACTACTTGCAGAAAAACAGATATTTTATTATAAATTGACATGGATATTTGCACGCACAGAGAAAACAGCTTTGTGTTTTCTCTAAATTCTAAAGGCCAGTTCACAATATTGCATTGTCAACACAATGTTCCCTGTATGTATGTATGGGTATCTATGAAACTTCATCTGTGGATGTTTGACCATACCAAGCTCAAGGAAATGTTCCTGAATGCAACCCAAAGCCCCTTCTGCGCAATCATGAATTTGCATCAATGTTACATATAAGCACATTCACCAAGCAGCAGATACGAACAGTTAACCAAAACAAATCAACCCATTTTTTAAGCACATTTCTATTGCATTTATTGTGATAAGAAACTTACAGACATTTGTATCTACATTCCAACTTATATAAAATTATTGTTGTTTGAATGGGAATAATCTTATTGCTTGATGAAAAGTACTGCAATGGATCTGGTAATAACTTTTCTCATAGAAGTGGATGCCATTATGCTTTTTAACAAGTAAGATAAATTTGCATGAGGATAAAGCAATGCTCTGTAATATTTAAATCTCATTCGATGGAGGCCACACAAATGCAAAATGGAGACCACTCAAGTGAGAACAATAAAACTCCATTTACTGCAGAAGTTATATTTCTTCCTATGGGCTACAGGGATTCATTCTAGTTAAAATATTTTATTATTGTAATTATAATTGTTATTTAAAAGTAGCACTATATTTCTTCTAATACTTGAAATACAGTGTTGGTTCCTGACTTTTATTTTTGCTTCATGTTGGGTGGGTCTCATTTCCCTTCAGTTCAGTGTTCATGAGAGGCAAGGTAAAAACTTTGCAAATTTGTATACATATATGTATATGGTCTAAGCCACTGAGCCTCTTGGGCTTGCTGATCAGAAGGTCGGTAATTCGAATCCCTGTGACAGGGTGAGCTCCCATTGCTCGGTCCTAGCTCCTGCCAACCGAGCAGTTCGAAAGCACTCCAAAAAGTGCAAGTAGATAAATAGGTACCACTCCGGTGGGAAGGTAAACAGCGTTTCCATGAGTTGCTCTGGTTTTGCCAGAAGTGACTTAGTCATGCTGGCCACATGACCCGGAAAAACTGTCTGCATATATCATGGGAATTGGGGTTGCTTGTGTGTAAAACTCCAGCCGTTCCCAACTGCTTTGGGTGGTTGCGTCTTTCCCTGGCTGAGCAGCCCTTTTGCGCTGCTGCTCAGTCGCTGGCAGAATCCGTCAGTGGGTGTCTCCTAAATTTCCTCCAGCATAAGAATTCCTTAACGGACAACCTTCGCCTCGCCTCTCTGTGCGGAAGCCTTCTGCGCAGAGTGGGCGTGCCAAGCGGCGGTCCTCCACTCTCCTCACTGACTTCACTGGAAGAGTCTCGGAGCCTCCCCTCCGAAGTGCTCTCTGCCTCTCCCTTCTTCCTGGTGTCACCTGGACTTCTTTCCCCAGAGGATGTTCTCTCTCTTCCCTTACTAGTTCCCTCTCCTGCAGAATCTGGGAGCCTAGCCTCTCCACTCTGCTCCAATGTCAGTTCCCTGACAGCATACAAACACCGGCTCCCTCGGCCTATAAAGCGAGATGAGTTCCACAACCCCAGAGTCGTCTGTGACTGGACTTAACTGTCAGGGGTCCTTTACCTTTTTTATGTATATGGTACTGTGAAATGGTGCTGTATTGTGGGAACTTTTAGCACTTAGCAGTTCTTTTGTTCTTAAATGGCCTAAAATTAATCTATGAAATAGAAAAAATGTAAATAAATATTAACAGGGGAAAGAACATTTTATTTAGAGTTCAAACATCACTGTTTTTCTCTCTTCCAAACACCATGCTAGAAAAAGTTAGAATTAAAAATTAATCTGCAAAGCATTGTTTTAAGTGATCCTGAGTGTACATTATGGAGATAACCCAGTGTTAAATAGATTTATAATTGTTAGGAAGCTGATATTCCTATTAACATCACGTATATTTAATTGCTTCTTTGGAGTTAGTTGTAAAAATTGATTCTTTATTTTTGTGGTGTGTGCACAGGAAGTTTTAAGAAAAGGCAAGGCTTGTGTGCACCATTTGCTTTAATTGCCTAAGACCTGGGGCCCTGAGACCTCCATTGGTCTTGGGACAATATAAAGTCTTGACATGTCACTCTGCTTCTCCTTCCAAAAATAGAATTGTTAAGTAAGTGATGCCAGTGAGACAGTTGGGAAAGGGGGATAAGTACAGGTAAGGTCTGAAACAAGAACAGGAATTGGGGGAGTATGGACATCTTTATGACTGCTATATAACCTAGCCAGCTTAAGTTTAGGTTAGGGTTGCCATATTTAGAACAGCAAATAAAGGACAATTTGCTAGTGGGGTGGGTGGGTGGAAAAGTGCATGTGCTGGGGTCACCAGGCACTGGAGTGACATCGGAGGGAAGAACGCAGCAAAATTTGCATGCAAAATGGGGGGGGGCATATAGAAAGAAAGAAAGAAAACTGCCAGTTTAATAGTTTTGTTCAATATTAATAAGTTGTTTATTTTAAGAGCGGGGGAAGGATTTAGATACCTACCATAGTGAGGATCTGAAGACACATGTAAAAGAGGGGGAAGTGTTGCAGCTCACTACTTCTGCAAGCAAAAGATCCCAGATTCAATCCCCAGCATCTCTTGGTAGGACTGGTAATGATTTTTGCCTGAAAAGCTTCTGCCAGTAAGTGTTGGCAATTTTGATCTAGATGGACTAATGGTTCTGATATGCTTCCTATATTCTAAGAACCGACAATGGATTCCAAAACTGTGGCATGTGCTGTTGTTGCAGAATCCTAGTTTTGTAATTTGAATGACTGCTAAAAATACCAGAAAATTAAAGTTTGGTTCAGTTGCTGGCCTTACCCTTTCCCCTTACTTAAGATGGGCTGTTCACTTTTTTTTTAAAAAATAATGCTTTTAAAGCTCTGTATGTTTATCTTTTAAACCATTAGCCCCACTATAAGATTATGCTTTGCCAAAACTGGTTGTGCCTACTTGGGACACCTGTTCTCGCTGCTTCATCAATTTTGTTCAGATTTTATTTTTAGGGTCTCAGACCCACCTCTAACGGGGGGAACAAGTGTATTGGAGGAAAGGCTGTAGCCAGGGTTGCCAACTTGAATAAAATTTGAGGGGCAGGTCAGCCCCCCCTACTTTATCATTGATGACATGACATGGTGCATGCACATACTAGCTGTGGAATCTAGACTGTAATGTTTTAATTCATCTCGCCTCTTGTTCAGATCAGATATGAAACAAAAAGCCCTCTCCATGAGAAGACTTGATTAGTCAAACGAAGCAGGGAGAAATTAGAGAACTGGGCCAAAACAAACAAGATGAACTTTAACAGGGAGAAATGTAAAGTATTGCACTTGGGCAAAAAAAATGAGAGGCACAAATACAAGATGGGTGACACCTGGCTTGAGAGCAGTACATGTGAAAGGGATCTAGGAGTCTTGGTTGACCACAAACTTGACATGAGCCAACAGTGTGACGCGGCAGCTAAAAAAGCCAATGCAATTCTGGGCTGCATCAATAGGAGTATAGCATCTAGGATAAGGGAACTAATAGTGCCACTGTATTCTGCTCTGGTCAGACCTCACCTGGAGTACTGTGTCCAGTTCTGGGCACCACAGTTCAAGAAGGACACTGACAAACTGGACCGTGTCCAGAGGAGGGCAACCAAAATGGTCAAAGGCCTGGAAACGATGCCTTATGAGGAACGACTAAGGGAGCTGGGCATGTTTAGCCTGGAGAAGAGGAGGTTAAGGGGTGATATGATAGCCATGTTCAAATATATAAAAGGATGTCACGTAGAGGAGGGAGAAAGGTTGTTTTCTGCTGCTCCAGAGAAGCGGACACGGAGCAATGGATCCAAACTACAAGAAAGAAGATTCCACCTAAACATTAGGAAGAACTTTCTGACAGTAAGAGCTGTTTGACAGTGGAATTTGCTGCCCAGGAGTGTGGTGGAGTCTCCTCCTTTGGAGGTCTTTAAGCAGAGGCTTGACAACCATATGTCAGGAGTGCTCTGATGGTGTTTCCTGCTTGGCAGAGGGTTGGACTCGATGGCCCTTGTGGTTTCTTCCAACTCTATGATCCTATGAATCCACAACCTGATTGGTCTACAGGAGAATTCCGGAATTAGCCAATCACGTGCAGCCCATTGTGTAAATAATGTATATAAAGCAGATACTTTGAGGGGATTTTCATTCCCTCCTCACCACTATGAGCTGAATAAAGAGCATGAAATCCACTCTGAGTATATTTCACTGGCGACGAAGGTGGGATCCTGCTGAGCTGACCACCACACACAGCACTGCAGCACCGCCACCTTCCGCACCGCTGCCTCGCACCATGTAGCCAGGCTTCAGCTCTGGGACCCAAGGAACTCAGAATGGCAACCGACAGCAGCTTCTCGCCGTTCAACCCAGCATCCGGAGACTGGGAAGCGTATGTGTCAGGGCTGCTACAAGATCTTAGCTCACAGAGGATCACGCTAGCCAGCGATCACTTTGTAAAAGTCTTTATTGAGTTACATTTTCCATTCTCAAGCGGCTGCGTGCAGCTCTACGTCTTAATGTTAGACCGGCGAAGCTCCGTCTGAGTCTCCGCCCCCTGTACACCAGCTAAGTACCCTAGCCTTACTCCACCTTTTCCGCCTGACCGTTCTTCTCTGGGTCCCTCTGCCCCCCGTGGTCTCTTCCTTTCGGGACGCTTCTGACGCTGACCCCCCGGACCCTTCTGTCTCCTTGCGGCGGGCTTTAGGACCTGGCTCCCTTTCCGGGCTGCTTACTGCGCCACCTTCCTGTGTATTTGAACTTGGCGCGCGCGCCCAACCTTCCACTTTCCTCCTGACCGTTTCCTCGCTCCCCGATGGAGGTGTGGCCACTCCTGACTCATGTCCTCCCTCCTGCTGCGAGCTGCCAGAACTCGGTACCTGGCGCCCTTCCTCCCCACTGCGTTCTGCTGGTGATGCTGGCCCCGATTTCCAACTGCTGCTCTCTGAGCCCCCTCTGGACCCTTCTTCCTGGGGTGCCCCCCTAAGCTCCCCCCTTGCCCTTGCCACTGGCGCTCCTTCCTGTGAATCTTCTGATTCACTGGAAAGACTAGGAGATCTCGGGTCGTCGTCATCACTCATCTTTTCTTCTGCCTCCTCCCCCTCGCTCTCTGTTTCCTCCCTTGCCCTCGTCTCTGCTCCTGAACCCCTGACATCTATCCCCCCCTCGAAGCCCCCCTTCCCCCCTCCCCTCCTTCCGGTGCGGGAGCTGGGTGCTGCAGTGTCCCGGGGACGAATGTCGGATACAGTTCGCTTCCCGTGGCGGGCCTGCAACCGAAGACTTCCGGTTCTTCCTCCCTGCGCTCGTCGACAACGGTCACCTCTGCCTCCATCTCTGTGCCGCCGTGCTCGAACCCAAAATCCTCCCCGTACATGTCCGCGTCCGTCTCCGCCTCAGGCGTTCCCGGGTCCGTCGCTCGGCTTGGACCCTCCAGCCACTTCCTGCGCCACTGCTCCTCTGGTCTATCGTCCCACCAATACGAGGGTTCTGAGGCAGATTCCGCTGTCGAGCCCTCCGGGGAACGAGTGTCCATTGTCGGTTCCTCATCCGAGTCGAACCCCCGAAACGTGCTGGCTGAAAGCCGATCGTCGAAAAAGTCTGCTGGCATGGGCCTGTGTGGGAAGAGGGCATGAAACTCGTCTTTGAGCAGAGGTTCCTCCAAAGCGTAGCCCGGCACCCAGCTGTTGGCACTGGCCGGGGTGCCCTCTCTGGCGAGAAGGTATTCTACTCCCGCTTCCCCCCATCTCGAGTCCAAAATCTCTGTGACTTCGTTGATGGGCTCCTCCTGTGGCCCTCCCCTCTGCTCGCCGTTCCCGGTTCCTGGAACCTGTGAGGTGTCTTGTAGGGAGTGAGCACCGATCTGTGGAACACCGGATGCATCCTGGAACCTTCCGGAAGCGTCAGCCTGAAGGCTACCGGGTTGACCTGCTCTTCGACTTGGTAGGGTCCCAGCTGTTTATGTCCTAGTTTCTTCTTCGCTAACGACCTGGCCGGCACTGCGTGGGCTGCCAACCATACCCAGTCGCCCACGCGGATCTCTTCACCAACCCTCCTGTGTTTGTCCGCTTGCACCTTGTATGCGTGCTTAGCCAGCTCCAGGTGCCGCCGAAGCTGATCGTGGACCTCCTGCAACTCCGACGCGAACGCGTCTGCTGTCTGCGGCTCCCCCTCTCCCATTCTTTCCAGTCCCGGGAAGGTTCTGGGGTGCCTCCCGTTGTTGGCGAAGAACGGCGTCACCCCCGTCGACACGTGCTTCGTGTTGTTGTAGGCGAACTCGGCGAGAGGCAGGTAATCCACCCACGCCGCGGGCTGTTGATTTGCATAACACCTCAGATACTGCTGCATGATGGCATTGACCCGCTCCGCTTGTCCGTTGGTCTGCGGGTGTCTAGCCGAAGCCAGGTTGATTTTGACGTTCAGGAAGCCCATCAGCTTCTGCCAGAAATTCGAGATGAACTGTCGCCCCCGGTCGGACAGAATAGACCGCGGCAGACCGTGGACCTTGAACACGTGATCTATGAACAGTTTGGCCGTTTGTTCCGCCGTGGCCACCTTCGCACACGGAATGAAATGTGCCATCTTGGAGAACAAGTCCACCACTACTAGCACAGCCGTTTTGCCCCTCGAGCTGGGCAGATCCGTGACGAAGTCCAGGGCTACTCTCTCCCATGGTTCGAACGGAGTTTGCAGCGGTTCCAGCAGTCCGGCCGGCGGTCTGTGCACTGGTTTGGCCCTCTGGCAGGTGTCGCACCTCGCCACGTAGTCCGCGACTTCCCCCCTCATTCCGGGCCACCAGAAGTCTCTGGCGACTAATTCCACCGTCTTCTCCTTGCCAAAGTGCCCGGCAGTGGGCGCGTCGTGCAGCTGCTGCAGTACCTTGGCGCGAAGTTCGTCTCCCGGCATGTAGATGGCCCCTTTACGGATGAGCAAGCCATCTCGCACTTGGAACTCATCGGTTGCAGCCGTACCCCTGTGCACCTCTGCCATCTTTGCTTGCGCGAAGGAGTCATCCTGCAACGCTCGTCGCACCGCATCCAGGTTAACTGTCGCCGAAGCGCACGCCCACACGGTCGGTGCGAAGATGTGCATGGCGGCCGCTGGCGCCGCCTCCTCTAGATACTGTGGTTTACGGGATAGGGCATCCGCCATGACGTTGGTGTCTCCTGGGACATACTCTATTCGGAAGTCGAAGTCCGCAAAGAACTCAGCCCAACGTATCTGCCTCTGGTTCAGGAACTGCGCCGTGCGCCAGTGCTCCAGATTCTTGTGGTCCGTGCAGACCTGTACCGTGTGCTTGGCGCCGATCAGGAAGTGCCTCCACGCCTTGAATGCTGCATGAATGGCCAGCAACTCCCTGTCCCAGATGGTGTAGTTCTGTTCAGATTTGCTGAGCTTCCTGGAGTAGAACGCTGCCGGTCTCCAAGCCCCTTGCGGGTCTTTCTGCAGCAGGACAGCTCCCACGGCCCTGTCAGACGCGTCCGTCTCCACCCTCATCGGCCTGCTGGGGTCGACATGCAGCAGCTGCTCTTCCGACGCGAAGAGACGCTTGAGTGCCTGAAAGGACCGCTCCGCCTGTTCCGTCCAGATGAATTTCTTCTTCTTGGAACTGAGCGTGTCTGTGATGGCCGCCGTTTGCATAGCAAACCCCCTGATAAACTTGCGATAGAAGTTCGCAAAGCCGACAAACCGCTGGACCTCCTTCCGGTTGCGCGGGCTTTTCCAATCCAACACCGCGCGAACCTTGGCGCTGTCCATGGCGAGCCCCTTGTCTGACAACTTGTAGCCCAGGAAATCCACCTCCGTCACGTCGAACTGGCACTTTTCCAGCTTGGCGTACAGCCTATGCTTCTTTAGCCTGCTCAGCACTTCCTTGACGTCGCTGTAGTGATCCTGCTGGGACTCAGAAAATATCAGGATGTCATCTAAGAAGCAGACACACGTCTTGTAGAGGAGCCCCGCTAACACGTGATGCATGAAAGCTTGAAAACAGTGGGCGCCATTTTGTAGTCCAAAAGGCATAACTCTGTATTCGTAGGTGCCTAGGGGCGTGAACATGGCTGTCTTCCACTCATCTCCTTCCCGCATGCGAATGAGGTTGTACGCCCCTTGCAGGTCCAACTTGGTGAACACGCGGCCCTTGCGTACCGTCGCGAGGAGGTCGTCGATCCTGGGCATGGGGAAGTCCGATGGCTTGGTCATGCTGTTTAAGGTCCGATAGTCCACAACGAGCCTTTTCTGGGGCGTGTCCCGCTTCTTAACAAAGAATACAGGACTGCCCCCCGCTGCCTTGGACTCCCGGATGAAACCGCGCTCCAAATTATGCTCTATGAATTCTTTGAGTTCCTGTAGTTCATCCTCAGACATGGAATACAGCTTCCCTTTTGGTAGCGCTGCCCCTGGCAGTAGGTCAATCTTGCAGTCATGTGGTCTGTGAGGGGGAAGCCTGTCCGCCTCCTTCTCGCAGAAAACCTCCAAAAATCCAGCGTATTTGTGGGGGATTGCTTGCAGCGTCCCCAGCTGCAGCTGTGTCTCCTCCTCTTCTCCCTCCTGCCGGGGCAGAATGCAGTGTTCAGCGCAATATGATGAGCCGAAGACCAGCTGCCGCTGGTACCAAGCCAACGTCGGACTGTGTCTGTCCAGCCAACTCATGCCCAAGACAATAGGCGTGTCCGACAGTCTGGTGACATTAAAACTGATGGCTTCCCTGTGATTTCCAAGTCGCATCACCATTGGTGGCGTTTGCTTCACCACCTGCCCCCCTAGCAGCTCCCTGCCATCCACTGTGACGACCTGCAGGGGCAGCGTGGCAGGCAGCAGCTGTATAGCGTGCTTATCAACAAAGTCCTGCCCTATAAAGTCAGCATTGCTTCCTGAGTCAACGGTGATTGGCACGTCCAGAATGAGGCCATTGGGTAGCTGGAGCGATGCAGTGAGCTGCACTACCGGTTTGGGTGGGAGGGGATCCATGGGCTGCAAAATCTCTGGGGACTGCTTCACTGACTTGTCTGGCTGGGCCCCAGTGCCTCTGTCTCCAGCCAGACTCCGTCGTTTCCCTGCTGTGATTCTCCGTGCTGAGGAGCTGCAGTCACTGTTGCAGAGGCTGCATTGAGCTTGTGGATCCTCTGGGGACACTCTTTCGCCATATGCTGCGGACTTTCGCAGATGTAACACTTCCGGTCCCCTCTAGGAGGCTTCGCTTTGACTGCTCCCGGTGCTAGGGCTCTGGTTGCTGACTGAGCCCTGGCACCGCCAACCTCCATAGGTTCCGCTCCCCCTCCTGGCGGAGGTGTGGATTGCGCACGCGCAGCTTCCCTGGGAATGAGGGAGAACCCTCTCGCTGGTTCGCGCCCTCCACGCCCTTCGTCCCTGCTCCATGGACGTTCCTCCAGCCGCACCCCAACAGCCAGCGCCCTCTGAACGATCTCCTGCGTGGTCCGGGGTCTCTCCCCCCTTGCAATTTCGTCCTTAACTGCGCTGTTCAATCCTTCCAAAAAACAGGTCTCTGACTGGAGCCGAATCTCTGTCCCATTCCAGGGCACTGACCAATGCAAAAAAGCGGGCGTGGTACTGTCTTACACTGGCCCTCCCTTGCTTCAGCCCATGCACCTCTCTCCTGGCAAGATCCACGTCTATGCTTGATAAAAAGCACCCATCCATCGCTTTAATAAAGGCATCCGCATTTTGGAGTGCTGGATCCTTATCCCTCCACAAATTGCGCAGCCACGCTTTAGCATCTCCATGCAAATGGGACATGATGAATCCCACCTTCTCTTGCTCATCTCTAAAGTCTTTGTTCAGCAGTTGCAGTGCACACTTTACATCTGCTCTAAAGTTGGGGTACTGTTGCAAATTCCCATCGAAGTGAGAGACCAGACCACCTGTTCGTCTCCCCAACCCAATCCCCTCCGGTTTGGGTGTCAGTTGCCCTTGCTTCGTAAGCATTTCCAACCTGACCTGGAGATCCCTGTAGGCGGCAGCTGCGTCTTCCTCTCTCTTCCTGGATGCAAGCGCCTCGGCATTCAGTCGTGTCACTGCTTCTCTGAGTTCCGCTATCTGCTGTTCGGCCGTCATATTGCCTGCCGTTCGTGAGCTCGCAAGTAGGCACCCGCTTTCTCTCCTCTCCGCGAGGCCGTAGATGCCCACAATTTGGGGACGGAGCTTACTGTCAGGGCTGCTACAAGATCCTAGCTCACAGAGGATCACGCTAGCCAGCGATCACTTTGTAAAAGTCTTTATTGAGTTACAGTTTCCATTCTCAAGCGGCTGCGTGCAGCTCTACGTCTTAATGTTAGACCGGCGAAGCTCCGTCTGAGTCTCCGCCCCCTGTACACCAGCTAAGTACCCTAGCCTTACTCCACCTTTTCCGCCTGACCGTTCTTCTCTGGGTCCCTCTGCCCCCCGTGGTCTCTTCCTTTCGGGATGCTTCTGACGCTGACCCCCCGGACCCTTCTGTCTCCTTGCGCCGGGCTTTAGGACCTGGCTCCCTTTCCGGGCTGCTTACTGCGCCACCTTCCTGTGTATTTGAACTTGGCGCGCGCGCCCAACCTTCCACTTTCCTCCTGACCGTTTCCTCGCTCCCCGATGGAGGTGTGGCCACTCCTGACTCATGTCCTCCCTCCTGCTGCGAGCTGCCAGAACTCGGTACCTGGCACCCTTCCTCCCCACTGCGTTCTGCTGGTGATGCTGGCCCCGATTTCCAACTGCTGCTCTCTGAGCCCCCTCTGGACCCTTCTTCCTGGGGTGCCCCCCTAAGCTCCCCCCTTGCCCTTGCCACTGGCGCTCCTTCCCGTGAATATTCTGATTCACTGGAAAAACTAGGAGATCTCGGGTCGTCGTCATCACTCATCTTTTCTTCTGCCTCCTCCCCCTCGCTCTCTGTTTCCTCCCTTGCCCTCGTCTCTGCTCCTGAACCCCTGACAGTATGCCTCCCGTTTCACCTTCCTCCTAGAAGCCAAAGGGGTCACCGACGAAGATGCCAAGAAGAGGGCGATATTCTTCAGCGTCTGTGGAGAGGAGATATTTGAAATCGCCCAGGCTCTCCTTGCACCTGAAGACGGCGCTACCGTTCCTTACAAAACAATAATGGAATGGCTGAAGGGGCATTTTTCACCGCAGCCCTCAGTGGTGGCTTGTCGAAATGCCTTCTACGCAAATAACTGGGTTTGTGACCTCTCTCCGCCAAGCCGCCCAGTTCTGCAACTTCTCAGAATTGGAGAACATGCTTCGTGACCGCCTCGTCGGTGGCCTAAAAGATGAGACGCTGCAACGACGCCTCTACGCTAAGAAGGACCTAACGTTCCAGGTCGCCCTGGAGGAGGCCCTGGTAACAGAAGCTGCCGAGAGGTCGACGCAAGAGGCATGGCCAAGCCTGTCGTCCCAACCAAGGGTCCACCACGAAGACCTCACCGACGACTCAGGATCTGACAGGGAGGAGGTGCACCGAGTACAGCAGCACACTCAAGCAGCGCACAGACGACGGCTGCCTTGACGAGAAGGAGGGAACTGCGCGAGCTGCGGCGAGAGCCACGAGAGGAGGACCTGCTGTTTCCGCAACGCAGAGTGCAGGCAGTGCGGAAAATTGGGGCACATCGCTCGGGTATGTCGGGCTCAGCCCACCCGATGCCAGGCATCAGATGACCGATCCAAGAACCCCAGGTCCCAGGGCCCAACACACCAAGGCAACTCGACGGAGCTCACGGACTTCCAGGTATACCAGTTGCCCCACCCCAACGTAGAGAAAATTTATGTAGAGGTACAGATAGAGGGGGCCCCATGCCGCATGGAGCTTGACACGGGTTCAACTCTATCCATAATCTCGGCAAGGACCTTAAGGAAACTGTGTCCTACTGGGGGTCCCAAACTCAGGCCGGCCCCATTCACCCTCCGGGTCTTCCAGAAATGTAAGGTCCCCACAATGGGGGTGGGGACCTTCAGGGTGCAATATCGAGGGCGGACGCGGCAACTGGACTTGCTCGTGGTCATTAGCTTACTGGGATTGGCATGGTTTGGACCACTGGGGCTAGCCGTCACCGGGGTGAACCACACTAGCTTATAAGTGGACGTGGACACCATCTGCAAAGAATTTCCGGGGGTTTTCAATGGGAAATTGGGACAGTATATGGGGCCCCCCATTGCTCTACAGCTTGACCCCGCAGTACGACCTGTCAGGCTCAAGGCTCGCCGGGTCCCGTTTGCCCTGAAACCCCGTATAGACGAGGAATTGGACCGGCTCGTGGAGCAAGGGGTGCTGGAGCCTGTACCTAATGCCCCCGGGAAACCCCAATCATCACACCCGTCAAGCCTAATGGTTCGGTCCGCATCTGCGCAGACTACAAATGTACCATAAACAAGGCCCTCACGGCCCACGCATACCCAGTGCCAGGGGTCAGCCATGTCCTTGCCACCCTGGCTGGGTCAATTTTTTTTGGCAAGCTGGACTTGGCCCAAGCATATCAACAGCTGCCAGTAGATGAGGCCACAGCAGAGGCACAGACGATTGTGACGCATAGAAGAGCGTTCAGGGTAAAGCGGCTGCAATTCAGTGTCAGCGTGGCACCAGGCATATTCCAGAATCTAATGGACTCTCTCCTTAAAGGGATTCCTGGCGTCACCCCCTTCTTCGATGATGTGTTGATTGCTGGGCCCACACCAGAGGAGTTTGAGGACCGCCTCCGCACCGTTCTGCACCGTTTCCAGACGGCGGGTCTCAAGGTGAAGCGGGAAAAATGTCTACTAGGAGTGCCTCAGGTGGACTTTCTGGGATTTATGGTGGACGCAGAAGGGGTCCACCCAACTGGGGACAAGGTACAGGCCATTTGTGATGCCCCAGGGCCCAAGAGCAAGACTGAACTTCAGGCCTTCTTGGGACTATTGAACTTTTACCATTCCTTCCTTCCCCACAAGGCGGCGGTCTTGGAGCCCCTACACAGACTCCTGGACAAGCGGGCCCCTTGGGTGTGGGGCCAGTGCCAGGAGGCCGCATTCCAGGCAGTCAAGGACTTGCTTGTCTCAAACTCTGTCTTGGCACACTTCGACGAGAGGCTGCCAGTGGTGCTAGAATGCGACGCCTCACTGTATGGCATCAGCACTGTCCTGAGACACCAACTCCTGGATGGAAGAGAGGTACCGGTGGCATACTTTCCCCAGACATTCAACGCAACCGAGCGGAACTACTCGCAAATCGACAAGGAGGGTTTGGCAATCGTGAAGGGAGTAAAAAAATTCCATGATTTCTTGTACGGGTGGCCCTTTACCGTGGTGACTGACCATAAGCCGTTGCTTGGCTTGTTTGCCCCCGAAAAGCAGACCCCCCCCAAGTGCTGTCTCCTCGTGTCCTCAGGTGGTCAATTTTCCTTGCCAGCTACCAGTATGCAATGATTTACCGCCCTGGGAAGGCGATGGGCCATGCGGACGCCCTCAGCAGGCTACCACTACCGGAAACAGGCCCCGACCCAGCACCTGCACAAGAGGTTATGAGTCTGGAGCTGCTTCCTGACCGCCCCATTCAGGCACAAGAAGTTGCACACCATTCCAAGAAAGATAGGGTCATTTCCCGGGTCCTGGACTGGGTGTGGAGGGGATGGCCCAGCAGCAGCCCCAGGCCAGAATTTGCCGGCTACACAACCCACAAACATGAACTGTCGGCCCACAAGGGGTGCCTGTTATGGGGAAGCAGGGCAGCGACACTGGCACGGCTTCAGATTGGCTGCAGGAAGTTCCTGCAGCCAATCCAGAGCCTCGCTGTCTGCACGCTGAGGTAAACCTGGTGCAGCCATGGATGGAGAGGGTGGGTGGCAGGCGGGCAGCAGGAAATACGCATACATAAATTAAACTGGATATATGATTCCAGTTACAGATGGGTAGCCGTGTTGGTCTGCCATAGTCAAAATAAAAAAATTCCTTCCTGTAGCACCTTAAAGACCAACTAAGTTAGTTCTTGGTATAAGCTTACGTGTGCATGCACACTTCCTCAGATACACTTCTTCTTCTGAAGAAGTGTGCATGCACACGAAAGCTTATACCAAGAACTAACTTAGTTGGTCTTTAAGGTGCTACAGGAAGGAATTTTTTTATTTTGGATATATGATTGTTTAACATGACTGAGAATCGATCAGCCAGGGACTGAAGACTTTGAGAGTTTACGATCAGAATGTGGAAAATATGAAAACAACAAGAGGGAAGAAATATAACTATCTGAGATGAGTTCTTCAGAGGTCCAGAATATGGGAAGTCCATGTGAAATTTAATAATTAACAATTCAGATTGTAATTTGGTTGTTTTTTAATTTAATTTTAATTTTTGAATTGGATTATGATTTGATTTGTTATAAATTGGAGGTTCTTAATGGAAAATTAATAAAAATAAATTTAAAAATAAATAAATTCAGTGATTTGGATGTTTGGAGTCACTAAGGCCATTGGTATGAAATTTTCCACTCCCCTTTCTAGCAGGGAAGAGGAAGAGTCCGGTGGCATTTACCAGTCTTTTGGGGCCTGTTAAAGACATTCCTCTTTCAACAAGCCTTTTAGGTTGAGATTTTTTATCCCAGTTGGTATCTCATAGAATCATAGAATTATAGAGTTGGAAGAGACCACAAGGGCCATCGAGTCCAACCCCCTGCCAAGCAGGAAACACCATCAGAGCACTCCTGACATATAGTTGTCAAGCCTCTGCTTAAAGACCTCCAAAGGAGGAGACTCCACCACACTCCTGGGCAGCAAATTCCACTGTCGAACAGCTCTTACTGTCAGGAAGTTCTTCCTAATGTTTAGGTGGAATATTCTTTCTTGTAGTTTGGATCCATTGCTCCGTGTCCGCTTCTCTGGAGCAGCAGAAAACAACCTTTCTCCCTCCTCTATGTGACATCCTTTTATATATTTGAATATGGCTATCATATCACCCCTTAACCTCCTCTTCTCCAGGCTAAACATGCCCAGCTCCCTTAGCCGTTCCTCATAAGGCATCGTTTCAGGCCTTTGACCATTTTGGTTGCCCTCCTCTGGACACGTTCCAGTTTGTCAGTGTCCTTCTTGAATTGTGGTGCGCAGAACTGGACACAGTACTCTAGGTGAGGTCTGACCAGAGCAGAATACAGTGGCACTATTACTTCCCTTGATCTAGATGCTATACACCTATTGATGTAGCCCAGAATTGCATTGGCTTTTTTAGCTGCCGCGTCACACTGTTGGCTCATGTCAAGTTTATGGTCAACCAAGACTCCTAGATCCTTTTCACATGTACTGCTCTCCAGCCAGGTGTCCCCCATCTTGTATTTGTGCCTCTCATTTTTTTTTGCCCAAGTGCAATACTTTACATTTCTCCCTGTTAAAATTCATCTTGTTTGTTTTTGCCCAGTTCTCTAAACTGTCAAGGTCGTTTTGAAGTGTGATCCTGTCCTCTGGGGTGTTAGCCACCCCTCCCAGTTTGGTGTCATCTGCAAATTTGATCAGGATGCCCTTAAGTCCATCATCCAAGTCGTTGATAAAGATGTTGAATAAGACCGGGCCCAAGACAGAACCCTGTGGCACCCCACTAGTCACTCTTCTCCAGGATGAAGAGGAACCATTGATGAGAACCCTTTGGGTTCGGTCAGTCAGCCAGTTACAAATCCACTGAGTGGTAGCATAGTCAAGACCGCATTTTACCAGCTTCTTTACAAGAATATCATGGGGCACCTTGTCAAATGACTTGCTGAAATCAAGGTAGGCTACATCCACTGCGTTCCCTTCATCTACCAGGCTTGTAATTCTGTCAAAAACCAGAGAAGCGGACACGGAGCAATGGATCCAAACTACAAGAAAGAAGATTCCACCAAAACATTCGGAAGAACTTCCTGACAGTAAGAGCTGTTCGACAGTGGAATTTGCTGCCAAGGAGTGTGGTGGAGTCTCCTACTTTGGAGGTCTTTAAGCAGAGGCTTGACAACCATATGTCAGGAGTGCTCTGATGGTGTTTCCTGCTTGGCAGGGGGTTGGACTCGATGGCCCTTGTGGTCTCTTCCAACTCTATGATTCTATGATTCTATGATCACAGCATTCCTTTCTAGATGCTCACAGACTGTTTGCTTAATGATCTGCTCCAGAATCTTCCCTGGTATTGATGTCAGACTGACTGGGCGGTAATTATTTGGGTCCTCTCTTTTCCCCTTTTTGAAAATAGGGACAACATTTGCCCTCCTCCAGTCTGCCGGGACTTCGCCTGTTCTCCAGGAATTCTCAAAGATGACTGCCAGTGGTTCTGAGATCACATCTGCCAGTTCTTTTAATACTCTTGGATGCAGTTCATCTGGCCCTGGAGACTTGAATACATCTAAACTAGCCAAATATTCTTGTACTATCTCCTTAGTTATTCTGGGCTGTGTTTCCTTTGCTGAATCATTTGCTCCAAATTCTTCAGGTCGGGCATTGTTTTCTTTATCGGAGAAGACTGAGGCAAAGAAGGCATTGAGTAGTTCAGCCCTTTCTGTGTCCCCTGTTTGCATTTCACCATCTTCTCCTCTGAGTGACCCCACAGTTTCTTTGTTCTTCCTTTTGCTACGAACATACCCATAAAAGCCTTTTTTGTTGCTTTTAACCTCTCTAGCAAGCCTGAGTTCATTCTGTGCTTTAGCTTTTCTGACTTTGTGTCTACATGTGCTGGCTTTTTGTTTGAATTCCTCTTTGGTGGTTTCCCCCCTTTTCCATTTTTTGTACACATCCTTTTTTAATCTTAATTCAGTTAAAAGTTCTTTAGATAGCCACCCTGGCTTCTTTAGGCACCTTCCATGTTTCCGTCTCATTGGTATTGCCTGACGTTGTGCTTTTAGTATCTCCCTCTTAACAAACTCCCAGCCATCATGAACTCCCTTTCCTTTTAGTATTGTTGTCCATGGGATCTCACCCAGCACTTCCCTAAGTTTTATGAAGTCGGCTTTCTTAAAGTCAAGAAATTGAGTCCTAGTATGCTTGGCTGCTCCTTTCCGCTGTATAGTAAACTTCAGAAGAGCATGATCACTCGCGCCTAATGATCCTTCCACTTCTACCCCACTAACCAGGTCATCAACATTGGTTAGGACCAGATCTAAAATGGCTGTTCCTCTTGTTGCTTCTCCCACTTTCTGGACAATGAAGTTGTCTGCAAGGCCAGTGAGGAATCTGTTTGACCTTATGCTCTTGGCTGAGTTTGACGTCCAACAAATATCCGGGTAATTGAAGTCCCCCATTACTACTATCTCCCTTCCTTTTGCATGCTTGGCCATCTGTTCCAGGAAGGCATCATCTATGTCCTCCGTTTGGCTTGGGGATCTATAGTAAACTCCCACAATGAGGTCTCTGTTATTCTTCTCTCCCTCAATTTTGACCCAAATGCTCTCACTTTGGCTTTGAGGATCTAAATCTTGGATCTCTTCACAGGTATACACATCCCTGACATATAACGCCACTCCTCCTCCTTTCTTGTCTGGTCTGTTTCTCTGAAATAGATTGTATCCCCCCATTATTACATTCCAATCGTGGGACTTATCCCACCAGGTTTCAGTGATGCTTATTATGTCATATTTAGTTTGCTGTACCAAGAGCTCAAGCTCATCTTGTTTATTTCCCATGCTTTGCGCATTAGTGTACAGACATTGAAGTCCATTAATCATTCCCCCGTGTCTCTTATTTAAGGATTTTTTCCTCCCACCACTAGGTCCGTGTGCTGTTTTCTCCATTTGGTCTATGACATTTGGATGATCATCTTCATTAATTGATAGGCTCCTACCTTCAGGAGCACTGTCTCCCTCCCCCACATTAGTCAGTTTAAAGCCCTCCTGATGAGGTTTCTGAGATTTTTGGCAAAAACATTTCTCCCAACCGTTGTGAGGTGCAGCCCATCACTTGCCAGAAGTCCATCTTCAAGAAACTGCAGTCCGTGATCTAAGAATCCAAACCGTTCCTGTTTACACCATTTGCGAAGCCAGCTGTTCACTTCCACTATTTTCCCCTCTCTCCCTGGGCCACGTCGTTCAACTGGGAGGACAGACGAGATGACAATTTGTGCATTTAGTTGCTTCAATTTCCTGCCGAGAGCCTCGTAGTCTCTTTTGATCTTCTGGAGGCTATTGCTTGCAGTGTCATTGGTTCCCACATGAACCAAGAGGAAGGGGTATTTGTCAGTGGGTTTTATGATTCCTTGCAGTCGTTCAGTTACATCTTGGATCTTAGCCCCGGGGAGACAGCACACTTCCCGAGACATCTTGTCAGGCCCACAGATCACTGTTTCTGTTCCCCTCAGTAGGGAATCCCCTATCACCACTACACGCCTCCTCTTGGGTTTGGTCGGGGTTCTTCCGTGAGCTGTCCGTTCCAAGGTCGCCTGCACATTCCCTGAGGACTGACTTCAGAGATAGTCCAGAAGATGTCAGGAGTGCATTGTGGAGATTTACTTTGAAAAGACCTGACTCTGTAAATAACTGCACATAGAAGCAGGTTTTATGGTTGTGGCTAACATCATGTGAGCACAGCTTCAAAAACCACCCGTAGGAGAGCACTGGATGGGGAGTAAGTGGAAATGTGAACATACCCTTGGTATGGAAACGGAGCACATTCTATTTTTACACATTTGGTGTACATACTGTCCCTGACACTGCCTGTCACTTAAGTGCTTAATAAACACATACACCTAAGGTGCCTAGTTCCCCTCACCTCCATTTTTCCAACTGCACATTATTAGCTTTCTTGCTGCACAGTTTTGTGGCCAACCTCACACTAAAAAAAAATACCCTGGAGATTGATAGCCATTTTTGTGCCCCTGCCCATGTGATGAGTGCTCTGATGTGAGATTTGAAGCCATGTATGGTCAGAGTATAAAGCACGAAACTGTTGCTCGTTGCAACAGGTGCCATTTCCCTGACTTCATCTCTGTGTATCCTCTGGGGCTGGAGAAAGAGAGACCACTACTTTGCCTCTTTGCATCAGATATGAGAAATTCTAAGAAAAACGGTATTCCAAGAACTCTGTTCCAGCCCTCGATCCATTAGATTACTGCTGATAGAACAAAAAGCCTTGGCTTTATGTCTTGGTATGAGGAACTTTTCACAGGGGATGTTGAAATTAAAATCCAATTAAAAATCCACATTGTAAAGCTACACTTTACAACCTTACTGATTAATCTTCCAATTAATCCCATTAATACATTCAGACTTTTTCATAGGTTTCCATAGGTATTGAGGAATCAACTGTGAGGCTCTTTTGTATGATATTCATAGAGAAACGTTGCTCTTTATCACATTGGCAGAAGTACTTGATTCATTGATCTTTTTGACCCCAAAGTATTTGTGGCACTTTGATAATGTCGGAGCTCTAAGTGGGATCCTGCAGGACCATTGGGACAAGCTGGTATCCGAAATATCCTTTTGTGTGCTGAAGTGCTTTTTTGGTGGATATTTTTCAGTCCTGTGGATGTGGAGAGTGGAGAAGAGCCTTGGAGAGAGAAGGCCAGTCTTGTCCACACCTACCTGGCTGCTCAGCTCTGCTTGTTGGGTGACAGTGATCCCTACAGTCTGGATGGAGGCTATAGTGAGGCTGGCACTAATCAAGGCCAGTCTTCTTCACCCCCAGCTACTCCTTCCTCCCTTTCAGTATTTCTGAACAACTCTTATCAGCGCCAGCCAGCAGGGCAAATGGTTGGGGATGATGGGAGTTTCAGGGCTCTTCCACATTTCCATTTCTCCTGCTGCTCTCCCCTGGGAAAACCTGCTGTTTACTGCGGAATTGCAACGAACGCTGTCAGGGCTGCCTCAGGTCTCAGCTCACAAAAGACCAATGCCAAGCTCTTCTTATATACAAGGATGTTTATTGCAGTTCATTACTGGTTCCACAACCGAGGCGTGCAGCCCCGCGTCTCTTTCTCCTAGACATTAGTAGTCCCCTCTGAATCAGTCCCTCCCCTACACCAGTTTAATAAGCTAATGCTGCCCCACCTTTTTCTCTCTTTCCTTTTCTGCAGGGTCTTTCTGCCCGTCGGGGTTCCTTCCCTCCTGCTTTCTCCTGAAGCGGAGTCTCCAGACTGCTCCTGCCCCCTCCTGCGGGCTTTGGGTCCTGGCCCCTCCTCCTCCGGACTCCCTGTTCTCCCGCGCGCCTCCTCATTTGAACTTGGCGCGCGCGCCCAACTTCTGGCCTTCCTTTTGACAGTTATGCTACTCCCCTCACTGCTTTCATCCCCTTCCGGGAGAACGGCTTGCTCTGATCCCTCCCCTTTCTCTGCCGCCGGAGCTGCTCCCTCTGACACACTGGAACCTCCCCCTCCCTCGCTGCGCTCTGGTGGGGAGGCTGGCCCTGATTCCCAGCTGCCGCTTTGGGGTCCCCTGCTGGCCCCCCGCTCCTGACACTTTCCCCCCGGGGCTCCCCTTGCCCTTACCACAGGCGCCCCTTTCTGGGAATCCTCTGATTCGCTGGAGAGACTCATGGAATCCCCTGCGTCATTGCTATCCTCTTCCTCGCTCTCCTGGGATTCCTCTCCATCGCTCTCCATTTCCTGCCTTCCCTGTGCCTCTGTCCCTGTACCCCTGACATCCATCCCCCCCTCGAAGCCCCCCTTCCCCCCTCCCGCTGCTCGGGTGCAGGTTCCGGAAGCTCCTCAGTCGCTGGGGTAGATCTTGGATACAGTTCGTCGACGTCAATCGTCTCTGCTTCCAGCTCATTGCATGTGTGCTCGAAACCAAGGTCCTCTCCTAACACGTCCATGTCCTCCCCTCCCCCTGTCTCTTCGGACGTTGCTGTTTGCCAGGGCCCCCTCAGCAATCTCCTGCGCCACTCATCCTCTGGTTGGTCGTCCCACCAGTAAGAGCGATCCGTGTCCACCCCCGAGCATGATCCCCTTGGAGGACTCGATTCTGGCGTGGTCTCCTCTGCGGAGGAGAACCCCCGGAAGGTGCTGCCTGAAAGTGTAGGCGTAAAAAGCCAGTTGTCGAAAAATTCCGCTGGCATGGGCCTGTGTGGGAAGAGTGCATGGAACTCGTCCTTAAGAAGGGGCTCCTCCAGAGCATAGCTCGGCACCCAACTGTTGGCACTGGCCGGGGTACCCTCTCTGGCGAGGAGGTATTCTACTCCCTCCTCCCCCCATCTCGAGTCCAGAATTTCTGTGACCTCGTTGAGTGTCTCGGCCTTCGGTGACTTCCCCCCCCTTGGGGACTCCCTGCGTGGGTCCGGTGCCGTCCCTGGCTCCTGAAACCTGTGTGGGGCTTTGTAGGGCGTAAGCACCGACCTATGAAAGACCGGGTGCATTTGGGAACCTTCTGGGAGGGTCAACCGATAAGCTACGGGGTTGATCTTGGCCTCAACTTGGTATGGCCCCAGCTGTCTGTGTCCTAGCTTCTTCTTGGCTAACGACTTGGTAGGCGCCGCCTGGGCTGCCAACCATACCCAGTCCTCCACCTGTATGTCTTCCCCTGCCCTCCTGTGCCTGTCTGCCTGCACCTTGTATGCGTGTTTAGCCAGCTCTAAGTGCCGTCGGAGCTCCTCGTGGACCTCCTGCAATTCTGCGGCCAAATGCTCCGCTCCCTGCGTCGCTCCCTGCACCGTCGTCTCCACTCCCGGAAAGGTTCTGGGATGCCGCCCATTGTTGGCAAAGAACGGCGTCACCCCCGTGGACGCGTGCTTCGTGTTGTTGTAGGCAAACTCGGCCATCGGCAAGTAGTCCACCCAAGTCGCAGGCTTCTGATTGGCGTAACAGCGCAGGTACTGCTGCATGATGGCGTTGACCCTTTCCGCTTGGCCGTTGGTCTGCGGGTGTCTCGCCGACGCTAAGTTGATCTTGACGTTCAGGATACCCAGGAACTTCTGCCAAAAACTGGAAACGAACTGGCGACCGCGGTCGGACAGGATGGATCGCGGCAAGCCGTGCACCCTGAACACGTGGTCTATGAACAGTTTGGCGGTCTGCTCCGCAGTCGCCACCTTCGCGCAAGGAATGAAATGCGCCATCTTAGTGAACAGGTCTACAACCACAAGCACCGCCGTCTTGCCTCGCGAACTGGGCAGATCAGTGACAAAGTCCAGCGCCACCCTCTCCCACGGTTGCAGTGGTGTCTCCAACGGTTCCAGCAGTCCCGGCTGGTTTCTGGTGCACTGGCTTGGACCTTTGGCAAGTGTCACACCTGGCGACGTAGTCCGCGACCTCCCCTCGCATCTGGGGCCACCAAAAGTCTCTGGCCACTAATTCCGCCGTCTTTTCCTTGCCGAAGTGGCCAGCTTTGATTGCGTCGTGCAACTGTTGCAGAACCTTCGCGCGGAGATCGTCTCCCGGAACGTAGAGAGCACCTTTACGGGTTAGCAGGCCATCGCGTATCTGGAACTCGTCGTCCCTCGCTGTGCCTCTCCGCACCTCTTCCATCTTGGACTGTGCGAACGGATCCGTCTGCAGCGCGCGACGCACCGCCTCCAGGTCCACGGCGGCTGAAGTGCACGCCCATGCCTGCGGTGCAAAAATGTGCTTGGCTGCCACAGGTGCCGCTTCCTCGAGATACTGCGGTTTCCTGGAGAGCGCATCTGCTATGACATTGTTGTCGCCTGGGATGTACTCAATCCTGAAATCGAAGTCCGCAAAGAACTCTGCTCAGCGTATGTGCCTCTGGCTCTGTAGCTTCGCCGTGCGCCAGTACTCTAGGTTCTTGTGGTCCGTGCGGACCTGCACGGTGTGCTTGGCTCCGATGAGGAAGTGCCTCCACGCCTTGAAAGCCGCGTGGATGGCCAGCAACTCCCTGTCCCAGATGGTGTAGTTCTGTTCCGACTTGCTGAGCTTCCGGGAGTAGAAAGCGCAGGGCCTCCAGTTCCCCTGCGGGTCTTCCTGTAAAAGGACGACCCCCACCGCTCTGTCAGATGCGTCAGTCTCAACTCTCTTTTTTTTATAAATTTTTTTATTGGTTTTACAGATTTTTTAGGACAATACAAACATATAAAAAGACATACAAACACGTATAGTTTCATAACCTTTTTTCATAAACCGTGTTTCTCCGACTTCCCCGTACCTCCCCTTTCTGCATCCCAATGTCCAAAAAGTTTTTAGCAACTCTAAATACATCTGTCAGTCCTCTGTCCTCTTACTCTTTTCTTCATCTAATCTTATTTCGCTGTAACCCTTTCTTACTCAAACCTCGACATTCTAACATTCAGCAAGTTTATAATAGTCCTTAAGGTAAGTCTTAAATTTCTTCCATTCTTCTTCCGCCGTCTCCTTTCCCCGATCGCGGATTCTGCCAGTCATCTCAGCTAGTGTCATATAGTCCATCACTTTCATCTGCCATTCTTCCAAGGTGGGTAGATCTTGTGTCTTCCAATATTTTGCGATGAGTATTCTTGCTGCTGTTGTAGCATACATAAAGAAAGTTCTGTCTCTCTTTGACACCACTTGGCCGACAATGCCCAAGAGAAAGGCCTCTGGTTTTTTAAGAAAAGTACATTTAAGTACCTTTTTCATTTCATTATATATCATTTCCCAGAAAGCCTTAATCTTCGGGCATGTCCACCAAAGGTGATAGAAAGTACCTTCAGTTTCTTTACATTTCCAACACTTATTATCAGGCAAATGATAAATTTTTGCTAGCTTGACTGGGGTCATGTACCACCTGTAAACCATTTTCATAATATTTTCCTTTAAGGCATTACATGCCGTAAATTTAATACTGGTGTTCCACAACCATTCCCAGTCAGCAGACATGATGTTATGACCAATATCCTGTGCCCACTTAATCATAGCCGATTTAACTATATCATCTTGTGTATTCCATTTCAACAGCAAATTATACATTCTTGACAAGTTCTTAAAATTGGGTTCTAACAGTTCAGTTTCTAATTTTGATTTTTCCACCTGGAAGCCAATTTTCCTGTCCTGTTTAAAGATCTCCATTATTTGGAAATATTGAAGCCAATCTTGTACTTTAGGTTTCATTTTCTCATAGCTTTGTAATTTCAATTTATCTCCCTCCTGTTCCAAGATTTCCCAATACTTCGGCCACCCGACCTCCATATTGAGTTTCTTCACTGCCTTAGCCTCCACGGGTGAGATCCATCTAGGGGTTTTGTTTTCCAACAGATCTTTATATCTTATCCAGACATTGAACAATGCTTTTCTAACAATATGGTTTTTAAAGGCCCTATGCACCTTAATTTTATCATACCATAGATATGCATGCCAACCAAATGCGTTATTAAAACCTTCCAAATCCAAAATGTCTGTGTTCTCGAGGAGCATCCACTCTTTCAGCCAGCAAAATGCTGCTGCTTCATAGTACAATTTTAAGTCCGGCAGGGCAAATCCCCCTCTTTCTTTAGCATCTGTCAGTATTTTAAATTTAATTCTGGGCTTTTTGCCCTGCCAGACAAACTTCGAAATATCTTTCTGCCACCTCTTGAAACAGTCCATCTTGTCGAGAATCTGCAAAGTTTGGAACAAAAATAACATTCTAGGCAATACATTCATCTTTATCACTGCAATTCGGCCTAACATTGACAATTTCAAATTTGACCATATTTCTAGATCTTTTTAAATTTCTAACCAACATTTTTCATAGTTGTCCTTATACAAGTTCAGATTTTTTGATGTCAAATAAACCCCTAGATATTTCACCTTCTTAACCAATGTCAGTCCTGTCTCTTCTTGAAATTTCTCCTTCTCCATGGCTGTTAAGTTTTTTTCTAAGACTTTCGTTTTTTGTTTGTTCAATTTAAATCCAGCTACCTGGCCGAATTGCTGGATTATCTCCAACACCCTTTTCGTGCTAGTGTCAGGCTCTTGTAAGGTCAATACTAAGTCATCTGCAAATGCCCTTAACTTATAGTGTTTATCTCCGACCTGTACACCTTTAACCTGCTGGTCATTTCTAATCATGTTCAGCAACACCTCCAGAACTGAAATAAAAAGCAGTGGGGAAATAGGGCATCCCTGTCGTGTTCCTTTTTCTATCCTGAGTTCCTCAGTTACCACATTATTTACAATTAACTTAGCTTTTTGTTCAGAGTATATCGCACCCAGACCATTCTCAAATCCTTGGCCTACCCCCATCCCGTGAAGATTCTTTTTCATAAAACTCCAAGAAATGTTATCAAAGGCTTTCTCCGCATCCACAAAAATCAGCACTGCTTTTTGTTGTTGTTTAGTCGTTTAGTCGTGTCCGACTCTTCGTGACCCCATGGACCAGAGCACGCCAGGCACTTCTGTCCTCCACTGCCTCCCGCAGTTTGATCAAACTCATGCTAGTAGCTTCAAGAACACCATCCAACCATCTCATTCTCTGTCGTCCCCTTCTCCTTGTGCCCTCCATCTTTCCCAACATCAGGGTCTTTTCCAGGGAGTCCTCTCTTCTCATGAGGTGGCCAAAGTATTGGAGCCTCAGCTTCACGATCTGTCCTTCCAGTGAGCACTCAGGGCTGATTTCCTTCAGAATGGAGAGGTTTGATCTTCTTGCAGTCCATGGGACTCTCAAGAGTCTCCTCCAGCACCATAATTCAAAAGCATCAATTCTTCGGCGATCAGCCTTCTTTATGGTCCAGCTCTCACTTCCATACATCACTACTGGGAAAACCATGGCTTTTACTATACGGACCTTTGTTGGCAAGGTGATGTCTCTGCTTTTTAAGATGTTGTCTAGGCTTGCCATCGCCTTTCTCCCAAGGAGCAGGCGTCTTTTAATTTCGTGACTGCTGTCACCATCTGCACTGATCATGGAGCCCAAGAAAGTAAAATCTCTCACTGCCTCCATTTCTTCCCCATCTATTTGCCAGGAGGTGATGGGCCCAGTGGCCATGATCTTCGTTTTTTTGATGTTGAGCTTCAGACCATATTTTGCGCTCTCCTCTTTCACCCTCATTAAAAGGTTATTTAATTCCTCTTCACTTTCTGCCATCAAGGTTGTGTCATCTGCATATCTGAGGTTGTTGATATTTCTTCCGGCAATCTTAATTCCGGCTTGGGATTCATCCAGCCCAGCCTTTCGCATGATGAATTCCGCATATAAGTTAAATAAGCAGGGAGACAATATACAGCCTTGCCGTACTCCTTTCCCAATTTGGAACCAATCAGTTGTTCCATATCCAGTTCTAACTGTAGCTTCTTGTCCCACATAGAGATTTCGCAGGAGACAGATGAGGTGATCAGGCACTCCCATTTCTTTAAGAACTTGCCATAGTTTGCTGTGGTCAACACAGTCAAAGGCTTTTGCATAGTCAATGAAGCAGAAGTAGATGTCTTTCTGGAACTCTCTAGCTTTCTCCATAATCCAGCGCATGTTTGCAATTTGGTCTCTGGTTCCTCTGCCTCTTCTAAATCCAGCTTGCACTTCTGGGAGTTCTCGGTCCACATACTGCTTGAGCCTTCCTTGTAGAATTTTAAGCATAACCTTGCTAGCATGTGAAATGAGTGAAATTGTGCGGTAGTTGGAGCATTCTTTGGCACTGCCTTTCTTTGGGATTGGGATGTAGACTGATCTTCTCCAATCCTCTGGCCACTGCTGAGTTTTCCAAACTTGCTGGCATATTGAGTGTAGCACCTTAACAGCATCATCTTTTAAAATTTTAAACAGTTCAGCTGGAATACCATCACTTCCACTGGCCTTGTTATTTGCAGTGCTTTCTAAGGCCCATTTGACTTCACTCTCCAGGATGTCTGGCTCAAGGTCAGCAACCACACTACCTGGGGTGTACGAGACATCCATATCTTTCTGGTATAATTCCTCTGTGTATTCTTGCCACCTCTTCTTGATGTCTTCTGCTTCAGTTAGATCTTTACCACTTTTGTCCTTTATTATGGTAATCTTTGTACAAAATGTTCCTTTCATATTTCCGATTTTCTTGAACAGATCTCTGGTTCTTCCCATTCTGTTGCTTTCCTCTATTTCTTTGCATTGCTCGTTTAAGAAGGCCTTCTTGTCTCTCCTTGCTGTTCTTTGGAAATCTGCATTCAATTTCCTGTATCTTTCACTATCTCCCTCGCATTTTGCTTGCCTTCTCTCCTCCGCTATTTGTAAGGCCTCGTTGGACAGCCACTTTGCTTTCTTGCATTTCTTTTTCATTGGGATGGTTTTAGTTGCTGCCTCCTGTATAATGTTGCGAGCCTCCATCCATAGTTCTTCAGGCACTCTGTCCAGCAAATCTAAATCCTTAAACCTGTTCCTCACTTCCACTGTGTATTCATAAGGGATTTGGTTTAGATTGTATCTTACCTGTCCAGTGGTTTTTCCTACTTTCTTCAGTTTAAGCTTGAATTTTGCTATAAGGAGCTGATGATCTGAGCCACAGTCAGCTCCAGGTCTTGTTTTTGCTGACTGTATAGAGCTTCTCCATCTTTGGCTGCAGAGAATATAATCAATCTGATTTCGATGTTGCCCGTCTGGGGATGTCCATGTGTAGAGTCGTCTCTTGTGTTGTTGGAAAAGCGTGTTTGTGATGACCAGCTTGTTCTCTTGACAGAACTCTATTAGCCTTTGCCCTGCTTCGTTTTGATCTCCAAGGCCAAACTTGCCAGTTGTTCCTTTTATCTCTTGATTCCCTACTTTAGCATTCCAATCCCCTATAATGAGCAGAACATCCTTCTTTGGTGTCACTTCGATAAGGTTTTGTAAGTCTTCATAGAACTGGTCAATTTCAGTTTCTTCAGCACCAGTAGTTGGTGCATAAACTTGGATTACTGTGATGTTAAAAGGTCTGCCTTGGATTCGTATCGAGATCATTCTATCATTTTTGAGACTGCATCCCAGTACAGCTTTTGCCACTCTTTTGTTGACTATGAGGGCCACTCCATTTCTCTTACGGGTTTCTTGCCCACAGTAGTAGATATGGTAGTCATCCGAACTGAATTCGCCCATTCCCGTCCATTTTAGCTCACTGATGCCCAGGATGTCAATATTTATTCTTGCCATCTCATTTTTGACCACATCCAACTTACCCAGGTTCATGGTTCTTACATTCCAGGTTCCTATGTGTCAGGGGTTCAGGAGCAGAGGCGAGGGCAAGGGAGGAAACAGAGAGCGAGGGGGAGGAGGCAGAAGAAAGGATGAGTGACGACGACGACCCGAGATCTCCGAGTCTGTCCAGTGAATCAGAAGATTCACAAAGAGGAGCACCAGTGGCAAGGGCAAGGGGGGAGACTAGGGGGACACCCCAGGAAGAAAGAGCCAGAGGGGACTCAGAGGGGAGCAGTTGGAGATCGGGACCTACGTCACCGCCAGAGAGTAGGGAAGAGGAAGAGCGCCTGGGAACTAGCGCTGGCAGCTCACAACAGGAGGGAGGGCACGAGTCAGGAGTGGCCACACCTTCATCGGGGAGCGAAGTGACGGTTAGACGGAAAGTGGAAGGTTGGGCGCGCGCGCCAAGTTCAAATGCACAGGAAGGTGGCGCAGTAGGCAGCCCGGAAAGAGAGCCAGGTCCTAAAGCCCGGCGCAAGGAGACAGGGGAGTCAGGGGGGTCAGCGTCAGAAGAATCCCGGAAGGGAGAGACCCAGGGGGGCAGAGGGACCCAGAGGAGAACTGTCAGGCGGAAAAGGTGGAGCAGGGCTAGGATATTAAGTTGGTGCGCAAGGGGCGGAGACTCAGAAGGAGCTTCGCCGACCTAAGCATAAGGCGTAGGGTTGCACGCAGCAGCTCAAGAATGGAGACTGTAACTCAATAAAGACTTTTAATCAACAACCGCTGGCTAGCGTGATCCTCTGTGAGCTAGGATCTGGAAGTAACCCTGACAGTAAGCTCCTTCTCTTCAAATTGTGGACATCCACGACCTCGCGGAGAGGAGGGAAAGCGGGTGCCTACAAGAAAGCTCACGAACGGTAGACAATATGACGGCCGAACAGCAAATAACGGAACTCAGAGACGCGGTTTCACGACTGACTGCCGAGGCGGTGGCGTCCAGGAAGAGAGAGGAGGACGCAGCGGCCGCCTACAGGGATCTCCAGGTCAGGTTGGACGTGCTTACGAAGCAGGGGCAACAGACACCCAAATCAGAGGGGATTGGGTTGGGGAGACGCACAGGCAGTCTGGTCTCGCACTTCGATGGGAATTTGCAACAGTACCCCAATTTTAGAGCAGACGTAATGTGTGCACTACAACTACTGCACAAAGACTTTAGAGATGAACAAGAGAAAGTGGGGTTCATCATGTCCCATTTGCATGGAGACGCTAAAGCATGGCTGCGCAATTTGTGGAGGGATAAGGATCCTGCGCTCCAAAATGCGGACGCCTTTATTAAAGCGATGGATGGCTGTTTTTTATCAAGCATTGACGTGGATCTTGCCCGAAGGGAGGTGCACGGACTAAGACAAGGGAGGGCCAGCGTACGGCAATATCATGCCCGCTTTTTCGCTTTGGTCAGTGCCCTGGAATGGGACAGAGATTCGGCTCCCGTCAGAGACCTTTTTTGGGAGGGCTTGAACAGCTCGGTGAAAGATGAGATTGCGAGGGGGGAGAGACCCCGGACCACGCAGGAGATCGTTCAGAGGGCGCTGGCGGTGGGAGTGCGGCTGGAAGAACGTCCGTGGAGCAGAGACGAAGGGCGCAGCGGGCGCGAACCAGCCAGGGGCTCCTCCTTCCTTCCCAGAGAAGCAGCGCGGGCGCAATCCACGCCCCCAACAGGGGGAGGGGTGGAACCGATGGAGGTTGGGAGTGCAAGAGCTCAGTCAGCAGCCAGAGCCCTAGCACCGGCAGCAGTGAAAGCGAAGCCTCCTAGAGGGAACAGGAAGTGTTACATCTGCGAGGATCCAGGCCATTTGGCGAAAGAGTGTCCCCGGAGGCTCCACAAGCACACTGCAGCCTCAGCAATGGTGACTGCAGCAACGCAGCAAGGAGAACCACAGCAGGGAAACGACGATGTCTGGCTGGAAGAGGAGGCACTGGGGCCCAGCCAGACGTGTCAGTGAAGCAGTCCCCAGAGATTTTACCGCCCATGGACCCCCTCCCGCCCAAGCCAGTAGTGAGGCTCACCGCATCGCTCCAGCTACCCAATGGAATCACCATGGACGTGCCAATCACCGTCGACTCGGGAAGCAATGCAGACTTCATAGGGCAGGACTTTGTCGACCGGCACGCTATACAGTTGCTGCCTGCCGCGCTGCCACTGCAGGTTGTCACGGTGGATGGCAGGGAGCTGTTAGGGGGGCAAGTGGTGAAGCAGACGCCACCTATGGTGCTGCGGCTTGGAAATCACAAGGAGATTATCAGCTTCAACGTCACTCAACTCTCAGACACGCCTATCGTATTGGGCATGAGTTGGCTGGACAGGCACAGCCCGGCGCTGGCTTGGTACCAGAGGCAGCTGACCTTCGGTTCTTCCTTTTGTGCTGAACACTGCATCATGCCCCAGCAAGAAGGGGAGCAAGAGGAGTCACAGCTGCTGCTCGGCACGCTGCAAGCGATTCCCCACAAGTACGCAGAATTTTTGGAGGTTTTCTGCGAGAAGGAGGCAGACAAGCTACCCCCCCACAGACCATATGACTGCAAGATTGACCTGCTGCCGGGGGCGGCGCTGCCCAAAGGGAAGCTGTATTCCATGTCTGAAGACGAACTGCAGGAACTCAAGGAGTTCATTGATCATAATTTGAAACGCGGTTTCATCCGAGAGTCCCAGGCAGCGGGGGGCAGTCCTGTATTCTTTGTGAAGAAGCGAGACACGCCCCAGAAAAGGCTCGTGGTGGACTACCGCATTTTGAACAGTGTCACCAAGCCGTCGGACTTCCCCATGCCCCGAATCGACGACCTCCTCGCGAAAGTACGCAAGGGCAGCGTGTTCACCAAGTTGGACCTGCGAGGGGCGTACAACCTGATTCGCATGCGGGACGGAGATGAGTGGAAGACAGCCATGTTCACACCCCTGGGCACCTACGAATATAGAGTTATGCCTTTTGGATTGCAAAATGGCTCCCACGTTTTTCAAGCTTTCATGCATCACGTGTTGGCGGGGCTCCTCTACAAGACGTGCGTCTGTTTCTTGGATGACATCCTGATCTTTTCGGAATCGCAGCAGGAGCATGACAGACACGTCAGGGAAGTGCTGAGCAGGCTCCAGCAACATAGGCTTTACGCCAAGCTGGAGAAGTGCCAATTCGACGTGACGGAGGTGGATTTCCTGGGATACAGGTTGTCTGACAAGGGGCTCGCCATGGACAGCGCCAAGGTTCGAGCGGTGTTGGATTGGAAAAGCCCATGCAACCGGAAGGAGGTCCAACGATTTGTCGGCTTCGCGAACTTCTATCGCAAGTTCATCAAAGGCTTCGCTATGCAGACTGCAGCCATTACAGACACGCTCAGTTCCAAGAAAAAGAAGTTCATCTGGACAGCGCAGGCGGAGCAGTCCTTTCAGGCACTCAAGCGTCTTTTCGCCTCGGAGGAACAGCTGCTTCATGTCGATCCTAGCAGGCCGATGAGAGTTGAAACAGACGCCTCGGACAGGGCCGTCGGAGCAGTCCTGCTGCAGAAGGACCCGCAGGGGGTTTGGAGGCCCGGAGCATTTTACTCCAGGAAGCTCAGCAAGTCCGAACAGAATTACACCATCTGGGACAGGGAGTTGCTGGCTATTCATGCAGCGTTCAAAGCATGGAGGCACTTCCTGATTGGAGCCAAGCACACGGTGCAGGTCTGCACGGACCACAAGAATCTGGAGCACTGGCGCACGGCACAGTTCCTGAACCAGAGGCAGATACGTTGGGCTGAGTTCTTTGCGAATTTCGACTTCCGAATAGAGTATGTCCCGGGGGACACCAACATCATGGCGGACGCGCTATCCCGTAAGCCACAGTATCTGGAGGACGCCACGCCAGCGGCCGCCATGCACATCTTCGCGCCAACAGTGTGGGCGTGCGCTGCGGCGACAGTGGACCTGGAGGCGGTGCGACAAGCGTTGCAGAATGACTCTTTCGCGCAAGCAAAGATGGCTGAGATGCGAAGGGGCACGGCAGCGACCAACGGGTTCCAGCTGAGAGATGGATTGCTCATCCGCAAAGGGGCCATCTACGTGCCGGGAGACGAACTTCGCGCCAAGGTACTGCATCAGCTGCACGACGCGCCCACTGCCGGGCACTTTGGCAAGGAGAAGACGGTGGAATTAGTCGCCAGGGATTTCTGGTGGCCCGGAATGAGAGGGGAGGTCGCGGACTACGTGGCGAGGTGCGACACCTGCCAGAGGGCCAAACCAGTGCACAGACCGCCGGCCGGACTGTTGGAACCGCTGCAAACTCCGGTCGAGCCATGGGAGAGAGTCGCCCTGGACTTCGTCACGGATCTGCCCAGCTCGAGGACGACTGGCTTTTCACGCCCACGCTTTCAGCCAGCACGTTCCGGGGGTTCGACTCGGATGAGGAACCGACACGAGACGCCCGTTCCCCGGAGGGGTCACCCTCGGGATCTGCCTCAGAACCCTCGTATTGGTGGGATGATCGACCAGAGGAGCAGTGGCGCAGGAAGTGGCTGGAGGGTCCAGGACGAGCTACGCCTACAGAAGGAAGCGAGGGAGAGACCGACATGGACTTTTTCGGGGACAACCAGGGTCTCGAGCACGGCGGCACGGAGATGGAAGCAGAGGTGACCGTCGTTGACGAGAGCAGGGAGGAAGAACCGGGAGTCTGCGGATGGAGGCCGGCCACGGGAAGCGAACTGTACCCGACATTCGTCCCTTTGACACTGCAGCACCCAGTTCCCGCACCGGAGGGAGGGGAGGGGGGAAGGGGGGGCTTTGAGGGGGGGATGGATGTCAGGGGTTCAGGAGCAGAGGCGAGGGCAAGGGAGGAAACAGAGAGCGAGGGGGAGGAGGCAGAAGAAAGGATGAGTGACGACGACGACCCGAGATCTCCGAGTCTGTCCAGTGAATCAGAAGATTCACAAAGAGGAGCACCAGTGGCAAGGGCAAGGGGGGAGACTAGGGGGACACCCCAGGAAGAAAGAGCCAGAGGGGACTCAGAGGGGAGCAGTTGGAGATCGGGACCTACGTCACCGCCAGAGAGTAGGGAAGAGGAAGAGCGCCTGGGAACTAGCGCTGGCAGCTCACAACAGGAGGGAGGGCACGAGTCAGGAGTGGCCACACCTTCATCGGGGAGCGAAGTGACGGTTAGACGGAAAGTGGAAGGTTGGGCGCGCGCGCCAAGTTCAAATGCACAGGAAGGTGGCGCAGTAGGCAGCCCGGAAAGAGAGCCAGGTCCTAAAGCCCGGCGCAAGGAGACAGGGGAGTCAGGGGGGTCAGCGTCAGAAGAATCCCGGAAGGGAGAGACCCAGGGGGGCAGAGGGACCCAGAGGAGAACTGTCAGGCGGAAAAGGTGGAGCAGGGCTAGGATATTAAGTTGGTGCGCAAGGGGCGGAGACTCAGAAGGAGCTTCGCCGACCTAAGCATAAGGCGTAGGGTTGCACGCAGCAGCTCAAGAATGGAGACTGTAACTCAATAAAGACTTTTAATCAACAACCGCTGGCTAGCGTGATCCTCTGTGAGCTAGGATCTGGAAGTAACCCTGACACTATGCAATATTTTTCTTTACAGCATTGGACTTTCCTTTTGCTTCCATGCATATCCACAACTGAGCGTCCTTTCGGCTTTGGCCCAGCCGCTTCATCAGCTCTGGATCTACTTGTACTTTTCCTCCGCTCTTCCCCAGTAGCATGTTGGACACCTTCCCACCTGAGGGGCTCATCTTCCAGTGTCATAACTTTTATATGCCTGTTGTCTTTGTCCATGGAGTTTTCTTGGCAGGGATACTGGAGTGGCTTGCCGATTCCTACTCCAGGTGGATCACGTTTGGTCAAAACTCTCCACTATGACCTGTTCATCTTGGGTGCCCTGCTCGGCGTAGTTCATAGCTTCTCTGAGTTCTTCAAGCCCCTTCGCCACGGCAAGGCAGTGATCCATGAAGGGGATTATATTCCTTACATTGTCTGATAGGTGCCTTTTTGGGAGAAAGCCTGCTTGGTCCTTATGAATCTTCTCCATCAACACTCTTTTAAACCTTTTTGCCAAAATGTCTGCAAAAATTTTGTAATCCACATTAAGTAATGATATTGGGCGGTAGTTCTTGAGTTGAGTCTTTTCAGTTTCTGTCTTTGGTATGAGTGAAATATACGCTTCTTTCCACGATTCTGGTGCCCTTTTCCCCTCTAAGATCTCATTACAGACTTCCTTTAACGGATGAACCAGCCACTCCTTCAGAGATTTGTAATATCTGGAAGTCAATCCATCTGGCCCTGGAGATTTGCCCAGTTGCATGTCTTGAATGGCACCCTCTATCTCTTGTTCTGTTATTCTCTGGTTTAGATCCACCTTGCTTTGATGAGAGATCTTTTGTAATCCATATTTATTAAGGAATTTGTCTATATCCTCTTGATTTTGTGGTCCTTGAGAATAAAGTTTTTTAAAATAACTCAAAAAGCAGTTTCTGATCTCGTTAGGTTTAGATATGTTCTTTCCATCCACTTCTAGGTTTGTAACTGTATTTAATTTCTGTCTTTTCTTCAATTGCCATGCCAGAAGTTTGCCGCATTTATCCGCCGATTCAAATGTCTTTTGTTTCATTTGTGTCAGGGGTTCAGGAGCAGAGGCGAGGGCAAGGGAGGAAACAGAGAGCGAGGGGGAGGAGGCAGAAGAAAAGATGAGTGATGACGACGACCCGAGATCTCCGAGTCTTTCCAGTGAATCAGAAGATTCACAGGAAGGAGCGCCAGTGGCCAGAGCAAGGGGGGAGCTTAGGGGGACACCCCAGGAAGAAGGGTCCAGAGGGGGCTCAGAGAGCAGCAGTTGGAAATCGGGGCCAGCATCACCAACAGAACGTAGTGGAGAGGAAGGGCGCCAGGTACCGAGCTCTGGCAGCTCGCAGCAGGAGGGAGGGCATGAGTCAGGAGTGGCCACACCTCCATCGGGGAGCGAGGAAACGGTCAGGCGGCAAGTGGAAGGTTGGGCGCGTGCGCCAAGTTCAAATACACAGGAAGGTGGAGCAGTAAGCAGCCCGGAAAGGGAGCCAGGTCCTAAAGCCCGACGCAAGGAGACAGAAGGGTCCGGGGGGTCAGCGTCAGAAGCGTCCAGAAAGGAAGAGACCACGGGGGGCAGAGGGACCCAGAGAAGAACGGTCAGGCGGAAAAGGTGGAGTAAGGCTAGGGTACTTAGCTGGTGTACAGGGGGCGGAGACTCAGACGGAGCTTCGCCGGTCTAACCCATAAGACGTAGAGTTGCACGCAGCAGCTTGAGAATGGAAACTGTAATTCAATAAAGACTTTTACTAAGTAACCGCTGGCTAGCGTGATCCTCTGTGAGCTAGGATCTTGAAGCAGCTCTGACAATTTGTTTTATCTTCCATTCAATCTCTTGTGCCTGTTGTGTTTTCTGCAGATTGACATTTGTTCCAGTTTAGTGCTAAACAGCAGGTTTTCCTGGGACAAATGAAACGCAGCTTGGACTCATGCCTGGAAAGCACGGGTGTAAGGGTTCCAAGGGGTTGCTTGAGAGCAAGCAGGCAAATGCCTCCCTGCTCGGCTGTGAAGCCTTGCTTTTGATGCCAAAATAAACTTATCTGTCCAGAGCACCACTCTCCCGTGGCTGGCTCATTCACTGGCAGAATCCATGAGTGGCCGGTCCTTAAACCTTCCCCAGGAAAGTAGTTTCTTGACACCCAGTCTGCGCCTCCGAAAGCTTACTGCGCAAGAAGGGCATGGGTAATGGAGGACCTCTCTCCTCCCCGCTTTGCTCAGGCAAGGTGTCCTGGCACCGCCTCGCCTCCTCCGAGCCCTGAAACTCCTCTCCACTGGAGGCGTGGTTACTCTCCTCTGCTGAGGAGGAGCTGCTTCCCACGATCTTTGGGGGCTCTCTGTAATCCATCCGGCTTTTCCCCTCTCTCCCCTGAGCCGATGGCAGTTCCCTGACAACGAGGCAAGCAGAAAACTTATCGGCTCATGACAAGTGGCAGTGTGGCTAAGTCAGAAACCTGCAAAGAGTACTAGTTTGAGGCCGTATTGGCTTGTGTGGGTTTGTTACTGGTTTGGAGGGGAAGATTATTGGTCCAGATTAGCTCCCTGTATTTGTTCCATTGTTGGCTAATTTATGGATTTGTTTGTATAATTGTTTTAATGTTAACCAGGTACATATTTAAAATTATTACTGAATAAACAACTTTTGATTTTGCAAGCTTCAAATCAGGCATAACACAGATATCTAGATGGTGTGGCACTCCCTACCAAACAGAAGCTGCACAGACACCAGTTTGAAACAGCCCCAGCCCCTCCTGATTTAGGTGTGTCAGATAAAGAGAGCTAGATGTCATTAGCACATCCTGGTGACATCCCAACACTCTCAGGGGAAATTGTACAGAAACGGAGACAAGGCCACAGCCTTCAGACCAGCTCTTAAAGGGACCGCCAATTCTGAAGTAGACTCCTAATCCCATCTGGGTCATAACTCGCCCAGATCAAATCACGAGAGCCCACTTTGGAATCAGAGCTTGGTGAATAGACACCTGTTATGTACTGAGTTGAATAGGATCCAAACTGAAGCAGTCTGATTAGTCCTAGAACAATGCAACAGTATGATTGGTTGGCAGGAACCACCCAATCCTGCTCCAGATAGAAGTGAATCCACAACCTGATTGGCTTACAGTAGAATTCCGGAATTAGCCAATCATGTGCAGCCCATTGTGTAAGTAATGTATATAAAGCAGATACTGTGAGGGGACTTTCATTCATTCCTCCTCACCACTATGAGCTGAATAAAGAGCATGAAATCACTTTGCGACTCTGAGTATATTTCACTGGCGACGAAGGTGGGATCCCGCTGAGCTGACCACCACACACAGCACCGCACCACCGCCACCTGCCGCACCGCTGCCTCGCACCGTGTATCCAGGCTTCAGCTCCGGGACACAAGGAACTCAGAATGGCAGCCAACAGCAGCTTCTCGCCATTCAACCCAGCATCTGGAGACTGGGAAGCGTACGCCTCCCGTTTCACCTTCCTCCTAGAAGCCAAAGGGGTCACCAACGAAGAAGATGCCAAGAAGAGGGCGATATTCTTCAGCGTCTGTGGAGAGGAGACGTTTGAAATCGCCCGGGCTCTTCTTGCACCTGAAGACGTCGCTACTGTTCCATACAAAACAATAATGGAACAGCTGAAGGGGCACTTTTCGCCGCAGCCCTCAGTGGTGGCTCGTCGAAATGCCTTCTACGCAAAGCGACAAGCCCCTGGGGAAACCATAACTGGGTTTGTGACCTCTCTCCGCCAAGCCGCCCGGTTCTGCAACTTCTCAGAACTGGAGAACATGCTTTGTGACCGCCTCGTCGGTGGCCTGAAGGATGAGAAGCTGCAACGACGCCTCTACGCTAAGAAGGACCTAACGTTCCAGGTCGCTCTGGAGGAGGCCCTGGCAACGGAAGCTGCCGAGAGGTTGACGCAAGAGGCATGGCCGAGCTTGTCGTCCCAACCAAGGGTCCACCACGAAGACCTCACCAGCGACTCAGGATCCGACAGGGAGGAGGTGCACCGAGTACAGCAGCACACTCAAGCAGCGCACAGACCACAGCTGCCTCGACGAGAAGGAGGAAACTGCGCAAGCTGCGGGGAGAGTCACGAGAGGAGGACCTGCCGTTTCCGCAACGCAGAATGCAGGCAGTGCAGAAAATCGGGACACATTGCCCGGGTGTGTCGGGCTCGGCCCACCCAACAACAGGCATAAAATGACCAACCCAAGAGCCCTAGGTCCCGGGGCCCAACGCACCAAGGCAACTCGACAGAGCTCACGGACTGCCAGGTATACCAGTTGCCCCACCCTAAGGTAGAGAAAATTTATGTAGAGGTACAGATAGAGGGGGCCCCATGCCGCATGGAGCTTGACACGGGTTCAACTCTATCCATAATCTCGGCAAGGACCTTAAGGAAACTGTGTCCTACTGGGGGTCCCAAACTCAGGCCGGCCCCATTCACCCTACGGGACTTCCAGAAACGTAAGGTCCCCACAATGGGCGTGGGGACCTTCAGGGTGCAATACCGAGGGCGGACGTGGCAACTGGACTTGCTTGTGGTCAAGGGCCCCTACATTAGCTTACTGGGATTGGCATGGTTTGGACCACTGGGGCTAGCTGTCACCCGGGTGAACCACACTAGCTTACAAGTGGACGTGGACGCCATATGCAAGGAATTTCCAGGGGTTTCCGATGGGGAATTGGGGCAGTATACGGGCCCCCCAATGCGCTACAGCTTGACCCCGCAGTACGACCGGTCAGGCTCAAGGCTCGCCGGGTCCCGTTCGCCTTGAAACCCCATATAGACGAGGAATTGGACCGACTCGTGGAGCGAGGAGTACTGGAGCCGGTGCCTAATGCCCCCTGGGAAACCCCAATCGTCACACCTGTCAAGCCTAATGGTTTGGTCAGCATCTGCGCAGACTACAAATGTACCATAAACAAGGCCCTCACGGCCCACGCATACCCAGTGCCAGTGGTCAGCCATGTCCTTGCCACCCTGGCTGGGTCGAAATTTTTTGGCAAGCTGGACTTGGCCCAAGCATATAAACAGCTGCCAGTAGATGAGGCCACAGCAGAGGCACAGACGATTGTGACGCATAGAGGAGCGTTCAGGGTAAAGCGGCTGCAATTCGGGGTCAGCGTGGCACCAGGCATATTCCAGAATCTAATAGACTCTCTCCTTAAAGGAATTCCTGGCGTCACCCCCTTCTTCGATGATGTGTTGATTGCCGGGCCCACACCAGAGGAGTTTGAGGACCGCCTCCGCACCGTTCTGCACCATTTCCAGACGGCGGGTCTCAAGGTGAAGCGGGAAAAATGTCTACTAGGAGTGCCTCAGGTGGACTTTCTGGGATTTATGGTGGACGCAGAAGGGGTCCACCCAACTGGGGACAAGGTACGGGCCATTTGTGATGCCCCAGCGCCCAAGAGCAAGACTGAACTTCAGGCCTTCTTGGGACTATTGAACTTTTACCATTCCTTCCTTCCCCACAAGGCGGCGGTCTTGGAGCCCCTACACAGACTCCTGGACAAGCGGGCCCCTTGGGGGTGGGGCCAGCGCCAGGAGGCCGCATTCCAGGCAGTCAAGGACTTGCTTGTCTCAAACTCTGTCTTGGCACACTTCGACGAGAGGCTGCCGGTGGTGCTAGCATGCGACGCCTCACCCTATGGCATTGGCGCTGTCCTGGGGCACCAACTCCCAGATGGAAGAGAGGTACCGGTGGCGTACTTTTCCCAGACACTCAACGCAACCAAGCGGAACTACCCGCAAATCGACAAGGAGGGTCTGGCAATCGTGAAGGGAGTAAAAAAATTCCATGATTTCTTGTACGGGCGGCCCTTCACCGTGGTGACTGACCACAAGCCGTTGCTTGCCTTGTTTGCCCCCGAAAAGCAGACCCCCCCAAGTGCTGTCTCCTCGCGTCCTCAGGTGGTCAATTTTCCTTGCCAGCTACCAGTATGCACTGATTCACCGCCCTGGGAAGGCGATGGGCCATGCGGACGCCCTCAGCAGGCTACCACTACCGGAAACAGGCCCCGACCCAGCACCTGCACAAGAGGTTATGAGCCTGGAGCTGCTTCCCGACCGCCCCATTCAGGCACAAGAAGTTGCACACCATTCCAAGAAAGATAGGGTCATCTCCCGGGTCCTGTACTGGGTGTGGAGGGGATGGCCCAGCAGCAGTCCAGGGCCAGAATTCGCCGGCTACACAACCCGCAAACATGAACTGTCGGCCCACAAGGGGTGCCTGTTATGGGGAAGCAGAGTCGTTGTTCCCCAGCCCCTCTGCAAAAGGGTCCTCACAGCCCTACACGAGACACATCCAGGGGTAGTAAGAATGAAGGCCCTTGCCAGGAGTTATGTGTGGTGGCCGGGGATCGATTGAGAGATAGAGGCCTGGGTCAAACACTGCCAGGCCTGCCAAGAATCCTGCCCAGATCCCCCAAGGGCCCCAGTCCAATCCTGGGAGTCCGTCCGAGCACCATGGTCACGCCTGCATGTGGACTTCGCTGGCCCCTTTCAGGGGAAAACATTCTTCGTAGTGGTGGACTCCTACACCAAATGGCTGGAAGTCGCACTGGTACCGTCCACTTCCACGTCCGCAGCCATCCGGGTACTACGCAGGCTGTTTGCAACCCACGGGCTCCCTGACACTCTCGTGTCAGACAACGGGACTGCATTTACGTCAGGAGAATTCCAAACCTTCACAGCACAGAACGCCATCCGCCACATCCGTTCGGCGCCGTTCCACCCTGCCACCAATGGCCAAGCAGAACGCATGGTGCGGACCACCAAGGACACCCTTCGCCGCATGACGCAAGGGGACTGGGAGTACTGCCTTGCCACATTCCTTCTAGCACAGCACAGCACCCCCAGCTCAACAACTGGCCGGAGCCCCGCTGAACTACTAATGGGTCGGCGCCTTGCAATCAGATTGGACCGCCTTCACCCCGATAGAGCTCAGGATGAGGTAGTGGTGGGGGAAGGCAGGAACCCCCGGACCTTCGAGGCCCAGGACCCAGTGTACGCAAAGAATTTTGGGGCAGGCCCAGCATGGGTACCCGCCACAGTCACCAGGTTCACTGGGCCAGTGTCGTACGAGGTGCTAACGGATGGGGGGCAATGCTGGCGCCGCCACTGCGACCAGATACGCCGACGATTCCCGGGAGAAAACCAGGAAGAGGACAGGTCAGAAGAGACCCAAGGGAACAGCGGGGCAGTGAGGCCCATAGAGCAGGAGGGGCCAGCAGGAGAGGCAGAATCAGTAAATACAGAGAGGACCCGTGAGGCCGAAAGGACACCGGAACCAGAACCACGACTGAGCGAGCCGGTTGCACCAGACCAAACAGCCCCATCACAGCCAGCATCCTTGGAACACGAGCCAGAACCTGGAGCCCGGACCAGGGAACACCCCAGGCCGCAACGTACACGTAGGCCGCCGGCATACCTTGGGGACTATGAATGCGACCTCCCGGGCAGGACTGGAACTTAGAGGGGAGGGGTGTTATGTACTGAGTTGAATAGGATCCAAACTGAAGCAGTCTGATTAGTCCTAGAACAATGCAGCAGTCTGATTGGTTGGCAGGAACCACCCAATCCTGCTCCAGATAGAAGTGAATCCACAACCTGATTGGCTTACAGTAGAATTCCGGAATTAGCCAATCATGTGCAGCCCATTGTGTAAATAATGTATATAAAGCAGATACTGTGAGGGGACTTTCATTCATTCCTCCTCACCACTATGAGCTGAATAAAGAGCATGAAATCACTTTGCGACTCTGAGTATATTTCAACACCCCTTCTCTTGTCACAGTTTCTTGCGTCAAAGCTGACGGTAGGAAAGGCATTTACAGATTCCCCTCTGGCTCTCCTCGTACCACTGGACTGCCAGCAGGTATCGCATGGTTCTGTGTCTTATTCTCCACCTCCCCTTTCGCCATCCTTCATGCAAAGCAGCTGCAATGCAGCGTGCTTACCAGCAGCTATTAACACCAGTTGCTATTTCTGTTTCTCATCTAACAGCTTCTTTTAGTCAAACAGGTCTCAGAATGATCACACAGAAGGAATCCTGCAGCTTGCCAAATAGTGTTTCTGGCAGAAGAGACCAACTCTTTAATATACATCATGCTTCTGAAGCTTCTCACGTTGCCTCATCAAATTTTCGGTTGCCTGGCAGCCAAGATTTGCAAAAGAAGTTCAGTAGCCGTTGAACTGGGTACCATGAGATCCTAGGGAAGATGTCAAGCAGTTTGTTTTATTTGTATTGGTATCTGAATGTGAATACTTTTCTATATTTCGAAAAGTCCATACGTATTTTGTGTTAACAAATTCTATCTGCCATCCATTTGTTCCATATGTAAACTTGTTGTCTTTCAAAAAATGGATTGGCCCCAAAAACACTGAGGGGCTTGATTCTATTATATAAGCTGGCCCCACATACCATGGTTTTCCTGAAGCTTTAGAAATGATACAATAAACCTATTACTGAGGGGGAGGCTCACCTTTTAAAAACTAAAACTGGCAGCCAAGATTTGCAAAAGAAGTTCAGTAGCCGTTGAACTGGGTACCATGAGATCCTAGGGAAGATGTCAAGCAGTTTGTTTTATTTGTATTGGTATCTGAATGTGAATACTTTTCTATATTTCGAAAAGTCCATACGTATTTTGTGTTAACAAATTCTATCTGCCATCCATTTGTTCCATATGTAAACTTGTTGTCTTTCAAAAAATGGATTGGCCCCAAAAACACTGAGGGGCTTGATTCTATTATATAAGCTGGCCCCACATACCATGGTTTTCCTGAAGCTTTAGAAATGATACAATAAACCTATTACTGAGGGGGAGGCTCACCTTTTAAAAACTAAAACTGGGAAGTCTGATTTGTGCATATACTGCTATGTAATTATAATTGTAATTATATTGTTTACCAGCAATAACAGGGGCATTTGCCCTAAATTAATTAATCCATAAGTAGACAAAGAATAAACATCAGAATAAAAAATTATCAACTTTTCATTAAAAAGTTATATTCAAAACCATTCAAGTCAGATAACACATTTATAGTCAGTTTCCCTTGAGTGCAGATGGAACTTTAAGTGGCTTATAGTCTTTGCTGGGTTGATCGATTTTTCTGCTGATTATATATATATATATATATGATTATGAAATGCAGGTCTTATTTTAAAGATGTGCGTAAGTTGGTTGGTTTGGTTGTTATGCACTGCTTTGCAAAGAATGTTTTCTTAAAAAGTGGTTTGTACGTTTACTAAACTTGAAGACAGATGGTTCTGTGGTTTGGTCAGGTCCTTAGTCTGGCATCTTCACTGGCTCCTCTTGGTCATCTCTTAGCAATCACATTTCACAACAAGGCTCCTATTTGAAAGGGCAGATCGACACTCATGGTTTTAAACATTAAGTAACGGTTGTCACCTAGACAGCATCTTAAAAAGCAAAAAGAAAAAGAAAAGAAAAAAGAAAAGGCAGAAACATCACCTTACCAACAAATGTCCGTATAGTTAAAGCCATGGTTTTTTCCGGTAGTGATGTATGGAAGTGAGAGCTGGACCATAAAGAAGGCTGATTGTCGAAGAATTGATGCTTTTGAATTATGGTGCTGGAGGAGACTCTTGAGACTCCCATGGACTGCAACAAGATCAAATGCATCCATTCTTAAGGAAATTAGCCCTGAGTGCTCACTGGAAGGACAGATCGTGAAGCTGAGGCTCCAATACTTTGGCCACCTCATGAGAAGAGAAGACTCCCTGGAAAAGACACTGATGTTGGGAAAGATTGAGGGCACAAGGAGAAGGGGACGACAGAGGACGAGATGGTTGGACAGTGTTCTCGAAGCTACAAACATGAGTCTGACCAAACTGCGGGAGGCAGTGGAAGACAGGAGTGCCTGGCGTGCTCTAGTCCATGGGGTCACAAAGAGTTGGACACGACTAAACAACTAAACAACAACAACGGTTTTCACAACGTAGATCATAGAATCATAGAATCATAGAGTTGGAAGAGACCACAAGGGCCATCGAGTCCAACCCCCTGCCAAGCAGGAAACACCATCAGAGCACTCCTGACATATGGTTGTCAAGCCTCTGCTTAAAGACCTCCAAAGAGGGAGACTCCACCACACTCCTTAGCAGCAAATTCCACTGTCAAACAGCTCTTACTGTCAGGAAGTTCTTCTTAATGTTTAGGTGGAATCTTTCTCCCTCCTCTATGTGACATCCTTTTATATATTTGAACATGGCTATCATATCACCCCTTAACCTCCTCTTCTCCAGGCTAAACATGCCCAGCTCCCTTAGCGGTTCCTCATAAGGCATCGTTTCCAGGCCTTTGACCATTTTGGTTGCCCTCCTCTGGACACGTTCCAGTTTGTCAGTATCCTTCTTGAACTGTGGTGCCCAGAACTGGACACAGTACTCCAGGTGAGGTCTGACCAGAGCAGAATACAGTGGCACTATTACTTTCCTTGATCTAGATGCTATACTCCTATTGATGCAGCCCAGAATTGCATTGGCTTTTTTAGCTGCCGCGTCACACTGTTGGCTCATGTCAAGTTTGTCGTCAACCAAGACTCCTAGATCCTTTTCACATGTACTGCTCTCAAGCCAGGTGTCCCCCATCTTGTATTTGTGCCTCTCATTTTTTTGCCCAAGTGCAATACTTTACATTTCTCCCTGTTAAAATTCTTCTTGTTTGTTTTGGCCCAGTTCTCTAATCGGTCAAGGTCGTTTTGAAGTGTGATCCTGTCCTCTGGGGTGTTAGCCACCCCTCCCAGTTTGGTGTTGTCATGGGCTCAGGGGCTGAGCCACAGGGGAAGGAGGAGATGGAGAGCGAAGGGGAACAATCTGAGGGGAGCTCAGGAGGGTATGCCAGTGATCAGAGAGATTCCATGAGTCTCTCCAGCGAATCAGAGGATTCCCAGAAGGGGGCCCCCAGAGGCAGGGCAAGGGGGGCTAGTGGGGAGTCTCCAAGCGGCAGCTGGAAATCAGGGGTAGCTTCCCCACCAGAGCGTAGCGGGGGGGAAGAAGCCCAAGGATTAAAACAAGAGCCTCCTGCAGGAGGAGAGAGTGAGGCTGGACTGACCACGCCTCCGTCAGAGAGTGGAGGGGCGGAGGGAAGAGCAGGTCCGGCCAGCCTCCCTGAAGGAGAAAGCAGTGAGGGGAGCAGTGTAGCCGTTAGGAGGAAAGTAGGCGGCTGGGCGCGCGCGCCAAGTTCAAATGTGGAGGCGCGCGGGCCAGCAGAAAACCCGGATTGGGAGCCAGGTCCTAAAGCCCGCCGGAAGGGTGGGGAGGAGTCAGAAGAATCCGCCTCCGAAGAAAGTAGGAAAGAGGTAACCCCAGAGGACAGGAGGACCCGGAGGAGAAAGGAGCAAAAGGAGGAGAGGAAGAGGTGGAGCAAGGCTCGGGTCTTGAACTGGTGCAGGGGGGGGGAGGAGTCAGACGGAGCTTCGCCGGTCTAAGGACTCAGACGTAGCGCTGCGCGCCATGGGTGTCAAACCAACAATGAACCACAATAAAGACTTTTGTTTATAAAGAGCAACTGGCGTTGGTCCTCTGTGAGCTGGGACCTGAGGCAGCGCTGACAGGTGTCATCTGCAAATTTGATCAGGATGCCCTTGAGTCCATCATCCAAGTCGTTGATAAAGATGTTGAATAAGACCGGGCCCAAGACAGAACCCTGTGGCACCCCACCAGTCACTCTTCTCCAGGATGAAGAGGAACCATTGATGAGAACCCTTTGGGTTACATGACATCTTACTTTTAACCTTCGTAATGCATTATTAAAATGTGACACCAGAGGGCCCTGCAGAGCAACCAGCAACCATCAGCAGGGAAACTGTTTTGATGGAGAAAACAAAGAAACAGTTTTAATTTACAAGTAGGCCCTGTGATATTTTAGAAAAACATATCTGTCAGGGGTTCAGGAGCAGAGGCGAGGGCAAGGGAGGAAACAGAGAGCGAGGGGGAGGAGGCAGAAGAAAGGATGAGTGATGACGACGACCCGAGATCTCCGAGTCTTTCCAGTGAATCAGAAGATTCCCAAAAAGGAGCACCGGTGGCCAGGGCAAGGGGGGAGACTAGGGGGACACCCCAGGAAGATAGAGCCAGAGGGGACTCAGAGGGGAGCAGTTGGAAATCGGGACCAGCGTCACCGCCAGAGAGTAGGAAAGAGGAAGAGCGCCAGGGATCAAGCGCTGGCAGCTCGCAACAGGAGGGAGGGCACGAGTCAGGAGTGGCCACACCTTCATCGGGGAGCGAAGTGACGGTTAGACGGAAAGTGGAAGGTTGGGCGCGCGCGCCAAGTTCAAATGCACAGGAAGGTGGCGCAGTTGGCAGCCCGGAAAGGGAGCCAGGTCCTAAAGCCCGGCGCAAGGAGACAGGAGAGTCAGGGGGGTCAGCGTCGGAAGAATCCCGGAAGGAAGAGACCCAGGGGGGCAGAGGGACCCAGAGGAGAACTGTCAGGCGGAAAAGGTGGAGAAGGGCTAGGATATTAAGGTGGTGCGCAAGGGGCGGAGACTCAGACGGAGCTTCGCCGATCTAAGCATAAGACGTAGGGTTGCACGCAGCAGCTCGAGAATGGAGACTGTAACTCAATAAAGACTTTTATTTAACCATCGTTGGCTAGCGTGATCCTCTGTGAGCTAGGATCTGGAAGTAACCCTGACAGTAAGCTCCGTCTCTACAAATTGTGGGCATCCACGGCCTCGCGGAGAGGAGAGAAAGCGGGTGCCTACAAGAGAGCTCACGAACGGCAGACAATATGACGGCCGAACAGCAAATAACGGAACTCAGAGAAGCAGTTTCATGACTGAATGCCGAGGCGCTGGCGTCCAGGAAGAGAGAGGAGGAAGCAGCTGCCGCCTACAGGGATCTCCAGGTCAGGTTGGACGTGCTTACGAAGCAAGGGCAACAGACACCCAAACCAGAGGGGATTGGGTTGGGGAGACGCACAGGCGGTCTGGTCTCTCACTTCGATGGGAATTTGCAACAGTACCCCAACTTTAGAGCAGACGTAATGTGTGCACTGCAACTGCTGCACAAAGACTTTAGAGATGAACAAGAGAAAGTGGGGTTCGTCATGTCCCATTTGCATGGAGACGCTAAAGCATGGCTGCGCAATTTGTGGAGAGATAAGGATCCTGCGCTCCAAAATGCAGACGCCTTTATTAAAGCGATGGATGGCTGTTTTTTATCAAGCATTGACGTGGATATTGCCCGAAAGGAGGTGCATGGACTAAGGCAAGGGAGGGCCAGCGTAAGGCAGTATCATGCCCGCTTTTTCACTTTGGTCAGTGCCCTGGAATGGGACAGAGATTCGGCTCCTGTCAGAGACCTTTTTTGGGAGGGCTTGCACAACTCGGTTAAAGATGAGATTGCGAGGGGGGAGAGACCCCGGACCACGCAGGAGATCGTTCAGAGGGCGCTGGCGGTGGGGGTGCGGCTGGAAGAACGTCCGTGGAGCAGGGACGAAGGGCGCAGCGGGCGCGAAACAGCCAGAGGCTCCTCCTTCCTTCCCAGAGAAGCAGCGCGTGCGCAATCCACGCCTCCAACAGGGGGAGGGGTGGAACCGATGGAGGTCGGGAGTGCAAGGGCTCAGTCAGCAGCCAGAGCCCTAGCACCGGCAGCAGTGAAAGCGAAGCCTCCTAGAGGGAACAGGAAGTGTTATATCTGCGAAGATACAGGACATATGGCGAAAGAGTGTCCCCGGAGGCTCCACAAGCACACTGCAGCCTCAGCAATGGTGACTGCAGCTACGCAGCACGGAGAACCACAGCAGGGAAACGACGATGTCTGGCTGGAGGAAGAGGCACTGGTGCCCAGCCAGACGTGTCAGTGAAGCAGTCCCCAGAGATTTTACCGCCCATGGACCCCCTCCCGCCCAAGCCAGTAGTGAGGCTCACCGCATCGCTCCAGCTACCCAATGGAATCACCATGGACGTGCCAATCACCGTCGACTCGGGAAGCAATGCAGACTTCATAGGGCAGGACTTTGTCGACCGGCACGCTATACAGTTGCTACCTGCCACGCTGCCCCTGCAGGTTGTCACGGTGGATGGCAGGGAGCTGTTAGGGGGGCAAGTGGTGAAGCAGACGCCACCTATGGTGCTGCGGCTTGGAAATCACAGGGAAATCATCAGCTTCAACGTCACTCAACTCTCGGACACGCCTATTGTATTGGGCATGAGTTGGCTGGACAAGCACAGCCCGACGCTGGCTTGGTACCAGAGGCAGCTGACCTTCGGCTCTTCCTTTTGTGCTGAACACTGCATCATGCCCCAGCAGGAAGGGGAGCAAGAGGAGTCACAGCTGCTGCTCGGCACGCTGCAAGCGATTCCCCACAAGTACGCAGAATTTTTGGAGGTTTTCTGCGAGAAGGAGGCAGACAGGCTACCCCCCCACAGACCATATGACTGCAAAATTGACCTGCTGCCGGGGGCGGCGCTGCCCAAAGGGAAGCTGTATTCCATGTCTGAAGACGAACTGCAGGAACTCAAAGAGTTCATAGATCATAATTTGGAGCGCGGTTTCATCCGAGAGTCCCAGGCAGCGGGGGGCAGTCCTGTATTCTTTGTGAAGAAGCGAGACACGCCCCAAAAAAGACTCGTAGTGGACTACCGCATTTTGAACAGTGTGACCAAGCCATCGGACTTCCCCATGCCCCGAATCGACGACCTCCTCGCAAAAGTACGCAAGGGCAGCGTGTTCACCAAGTTGGACCTGCGGGGGGCGTACAACCTCATTCGCATGCGGGAAGGAGATGAGTGGAAGACAGCCATGTTCACGCCCCTGGGCACCTACGAATATAGGGTTATGCCTTTTGGATTGCAAAATGGCTCCCACGTTTTTCAAGCTTTCATGCGTCACGTGTTGGCGGGGCTCCTCTACAAAACGTGCGTCTGTTTCTTGGATGACATCCTGATCTTTTCGGAATCGCAGCAGGAGCATGACAGACACGTCAGGGAAGTGCTGAGCAGGCTACAGCAACATAGGCTTTACGCCAAGCTGGAGAAGTGCCAATTCGACGTGACGGAGGTGGATTTCCTGGGCTACAAGTTGTCTGACAAGGGGCTCGCCATGGATAGCGCCAAGGTTCGAGCGGTGTTGGATTGGAAAAGCCCACGCAACCGGAAGGAGGTCCAACGGTTTGTCGGCTTCGCGAACTTCTATCGCAAGTTCATCAAAGGCTTCGCTATGCAGACAGCGGCCATCACGGACACGCTCAGTTCCAAGAAAAAGAAGTTCATCTGGACAGCGCAGGCGGAGCAGTCTTTTCAGGCACTCAAGCGTCTTTTCGCGTCGGAAGAACAGCTACTTCATGTCGACCCCAGCAGGCCGATGAGAGTTGAAACAGACGCCTCGGACAGGGCTGTCGGAGCAGTCCTGCTGCAGAAGGACCCGCAGGGGGTTTGGAGGCCGGGAGCGTTTTACTCCAGGAAGCTCAGCAAGTCCGAACAGAACTACACCATCTGGGACAGGAAGTTGCTGGCTATTCATGCAGCGTTCAAAGCATGGAGGCACTTCCTGATTGGAGCCAAGCACACGGTGCAGGTCTGCACGGACCACAAGAATCTGGAGCACTGGCGCACGGCACAGTTCCTGAACCAGAGGCAGATACGTTGGGCTGAGTTCTTTGCGAATTTCGACTTCCGTATAGAGTATGTCCCGGGGGACACCAACATCATGGCGGACGCGCTCTCCCGTAAGCCACAGTATCTGGAGGATGCCACGCCAGCGGCCGCCATGCACATCTTCGCACCAACAGTGTGGGCGTGCGCTGCGGCGACAGTGGACCTGGAGGCGGTGCGACGAGCGTTGCAGAATGACTCCTTCGCGCAAGCAAAGATGGCAGAGATGCAAAGGGGCACGGCAGCGACCAACGGGTTCCAGCTGAGAGATGGATTGCTCATCCGCAAAGGGGCCATCTACGTGCCGGGAGACGAACTTCGCGCCAAGTTACTGCATCAGCTGCACGACGCGCCCACTGCCGGGCACTTTGGCAAGGAGAAGACGGTGGAATTAGTCGCCAGGGATTTCTGGTGGCCCGGAATGAGAGGGGAGGTCGCGGACTACGTGGCGAGGTGCGACACCTGCCAGAGGGCCAAACCAGTGCACAGACCGCCGGCCGGACTGTTGGAACCGCTGCAAACTCCGGTCGAGCCATGGGAGAGAGTCGCCCTGGACTTCGTCACGGATCTGCCCAGCTCGAGGGGCAAGACGGCCGTGCTGGTGGTGGTGGACTTGTTCTCCAAGATGGCACATTTCATTCCGTGTGCGAAGGTGGCCACGGCGGAACAAACCGCCAAACTGTTCATAGACCATGTGTTCAAGGTTCACGGTCTGCCACGGTCTATTCTGTCCGACCGTGGGCGGCAGTTCATCTCGAATTTCTGGCAGAAGCTGATGGGCTTCCTAAACGTCAAGATCAACCTGGCGTCGGCGAGACACCCGCAGACCAACGGGCAAGCGGAGCGGGTCAATGCCATCATGCAGCAGTACCTGAGATGCTATGCGAATCAACAGCCGGCGACGTGGGTGGATTACCTGCCGCTCGCCGAGTTCGCCTACAACAACACGAAGCACGTGTCCACGGGGGTCACGCCGTTCTTCGCCAACAACGGGAGGCACCCCAGAACCTTCCCGGGACTGGAAAGACTGGTGGAGGGGGAGCCGCAGACAGCAGATGCGTTCGCGTCGGAGTTGCAGGAGGTCCACGATCAGCTGCGGCGGCACCTGGAGCTGGCCAAACACGCATACAAGGTGCAGGCAGACAAACACAGAAGGGTTGGCGAAGAGATCCAGGTGGGAGACTGGGTCTGGTTAGCAGCCCACGCAGTGCCGGCCAGGTCGTTGGCCAAGAAGAAACTAGGGCATAAGCAACTGGGGCCCTACCAAGTCGAAGAGCAGGTCAACCCGGTGGCTTTCAGGCTGGCGCTTCCGGAGGGTTCCAGAATGCATCCGGTGTTCCACAGATCGGTGCTCACTCCCTACAAGGCACCGCACAGGTTTCAGGAACCCGGAACGGCGCCGAGTCCGCTCTGAGAGGGAACCAGGCAACGGGGAGTGGCACAGGAGGTGCGCCTCAACGAAGTCACGGAGATTTTGGACTCCAGATGGGGGGAAGAAGGGGTAGAATACCTTCTCGCCAAGGAGGGCACCCCGGCCAGTGCCAACAGCTGGGTGCCGGGCTACGCTTTAGATGAACCTCTGCTCAAGGAAGAGTTTCATGCCCTTTTTCCCCATAGGCCAATGCCAGCGGACTTTTTCGACGACTGGCTTTTCACGCCCACGCTTTCAGCCAGCACGTTCCGAGGGTTCGACTCGGATGAGGAACCGTCACGAGACGCCCGTTCCCCGGAGGGGTCACCCTCGGGATCTGCTTCAGAACCCTCGTATTGGTGGGATGATCGACCAGAGGAGCAGTGGCGCAGACAGTGGCTGGAGGGTCCAGGACGAGCAACGCCTCCAGGAGGAAGCGAGGGAGAGACGGACATGGACGTTTTCGGGGACGACCAGGGTTTCGAGCACGGCGGCACAGAGATGGAAGCAGAGGTGACCGTCGTCGACGAGAGCAGGGAGGAAGAACCGGAAGACTTCGGATGGAGGCCCGCCACGGGAAGCGAACTGTACCCGACATTCGTTCCCTTGACGCTGCAGCACCCAGCTCCCGCACCGGAAGGAGGGGAGGGGGGAAGAGGGGGCTTCGAGGGGGGGATGGATGTCAGGGGTTCAGGAGCAGAGGCGAGGGCAAGGGAGGAAACAGAGAGCGAGGGGGAGGAGGCAGAAGAAAGGATGAGTGATGACGACGACCCGAGATCTCCGAGTCTTTCCAGTGAATCAGAAGATTCCCAAAAAGGAGCACCGGTGGCCAGGGCAAGGGGGGAGACTAGGGGGACACCCCAGGAAGAAAGAGCCAGAGGGGACTCAGAGGGGAGCAGTTGGAAATCGGGACCAGCGTCACCGCCAGAGAGTAGGAAAGAGGAAGAGCGCCAGGGATCAAGCGCTGGCAGCTCGCAACAGGAGGGAGGGCACGAGTCAGGAGTGGCCACACCTTCATCGGGGAGCGAAGTGACGGTTAGACGGAAAGTGGAAGGTTGGGCGCGCGCGCCAAGTTCAAATGCACAGGAAGGTGGCGCAGTTGGCAGCCCGGAAAGGGAGCCAGGTCCTAAAGCCCGGCGCAAGGAGACAGGAGAGTCAGGGGGGTCAGCGTCAGAAGAATCCCGGAAGGAAGAGACCCAGGGGGGCAGAGGGACCCAGAGGAGAACTGTCAGGCGGAAAAGGTGGAGCAGGGCTAGGATATTAAGTTGGTGCGCAAGGGGCGGAGACTCAGACGGAGCTTCGCCGATCTAAGCATAAGACGTAGGGTTGCACACAGCAGCTCGAGAATGGAGACTAACTCAATAAAGACTTTTATTTAACCATCGTTGGCTAGCGTGATCCTCTGTGAGCTAGGATCTGGAAGTAACCCTGACAATATCTAATATCATTCTAATAAGGTTAAACAGGTCCGTGTAGGTCCAGCACAAGGCAGAAAGAGAAGCAATTAGCAGAGGTCTGCCGGTGGAGCCAGGCTTGCCTTCTTCTTTGCTGCTGCACCCTTGAGCTGGACCGGCCCACACATGAGGCAAGGTGAGGCAACTGCCTCAGATGGCAGGATCCACAGGGACCGCAGGTCCTGATGCAGCAGATCTTTATTCCACCTTTGCTCCTGATGTTGGCCTTTACCAAGCCCTTCTTCCCTGGCAGGCGGAGAGCAGCATTTGGTGGTTTGCCTCAGGTGCCAAAATATATTGGGCCTGCCCTGCACTTGAGGATGAGGCCAGCCCAGAAGTGAGGAGCAGCTAGGTGAGTCAGAGGGTAGCAGATCAGGAAGAGGGACTCACCTGCTGCCACCTGAAGTGGTACAGTCAGGAATTCCTCAGACAACGGCCTCATTCTGCTGTGTAATGCATAGGACGGCTAACAGCTTCCCTCACTGAAGGACTTTAAGGATATGCTAGCATCAATTTGCATGGAGGAATGGGTAGGGCTTGAAGGAGATATGGCAGGTGTGTACTGAAATGAAACCAAACATTATTTCTCTGCATTGTAAAGCTGTATATTGAGGAGTGAAATCAAACCAGCTGATTGTGTTTCCTAAGACCAAACTAATACCTTTCTTCTGGGCCAGCCCTACGATGAGGCAGAGGGAGGCAGTTGCCTCAGGTGACAGGTGCTGAGGTGCAGGGAGGGACAGTGCCATGTGAGTGCCATGTTGTCTGGCCTGTACCCCTTGCATTAGCCTGCTGTCCTCTGGATGCAGTCCTTTTACCAGTATTGAAGATTAAACTACCAGTCAAATTGGCTTCTGTCTGTGCCTTAGGAGAAGGCACCATCTTGAGCTTTGCCCAAGGCAGCAGATTGTCCTGAGCTGCCTCTGCTCTGTGTTTGGGGTGTTTTGTTCTGGGCCAAGTAACATTTTCTGGGGAGTATCATTTTATCTTTCTTTACTGCTGTTTTATCTTCAGTTGCTTGTTATCAGGTGAAACTCTTGATAAATCTAAAACAATTTATTTCAGCACCTACACAAGCACACACTCAACTTTAGAGATACGGAACATGGAGCCGTCCATTTACAAATGGACTGCTGGATGCTGACACTGCTGTTTCCATGGCAACCTGTCAGACTGGGCAAGGCTGTGAAGATGCATTCATAAGCATCAAATAGCAACAGGGTGTTCTTTCAGATCTAATATATATGTCGTATCAATTTGAAATGCAGCTCCTCATTTTTATCTCTCTCTCTTTGATTTTCCATGCACACTATACGTTCAAAACACATCCCCCCCCAAGAACCATGCAAACTGTAGGTTGTTAATAGTGCTGGGAATTGTAGCACCATGGGGGTAAACTACGGTTCCCCTGGTTTTTTGGGTGTATACTTTAAGAGTATGGTGTATACACCAGCATGAGATTTTCTGTAACACCTTGTCCATCCATCACTTTACTTTGTATGCCTTAGAAGAAGCTTACTATAAATTATGCTTCAGTTAACCTTTAGTTTCAACTTTGCATTTTGACTCCTGATCAAGGGCTAAAATTGATGTAGGCGAAAACTCATTGGACTTGTTTGCTACTAAAATTCTATACTGCATACAGGTATTGAGATTTTCCTCCCTCCTTTTTTTGGTCTATTTTGGATGCTGACGGTTTGGATGCTGACTGTTGTATGAAATTTGCCACATAGAACCTTATTAAGGCAGGATATAGTTTGGCCACATATGTGCCAAGTGTGTTTTGGTTTTTCAGTTTAATGCTGACCTCCACGTGGCGTGTTGTGTCCAAATGTGTGTCTATGTTTTCTAAGCTTGCTGAAGTAAATCTCCACTGAAATACTGTTACAGTTTTACAGGAAGAGGGATGACATTTGTATGTGCAAGCTGGACAACTGCCAGTTTGTGAAATCAAAGAGCAGCTTTGCACAATATTCATGCAATTGAGAGCTCTGGGTATAGATTTAGCACTTGCCCAGAAATTAACATTTGGGGCAGAATCCACTGTTTATCCTCAGGGCACTGCTTGTTTTAAAACATTAAGCATGTAAGAGACTTTTGACAAAATGATACAGTGATATATTCCAGTGTGAGAACATGCAGACTTTCAAGTTTCCACACTACAAAACTGACTCATGGCCCAGGTTTTATTTAGATTAAAGTTCTAAATAGGGTAGCTGTCAAGTTTCGAACAGCTTGGCAAATCCAAGTATAAACAGGGCCTTGAACAAAAGCAGGCTCGGCAGGTTCCGGTCATCTTTGCTCCAGATTAAGACCCAAACTACATTTTATGCAGAAACGTGTCTCACTGTAATAGCCTAACAGGCTTTTTAAATCAAGGAGAGCTACTTGTTTTTTTGGATGGTCAAGGTCAGAGCAACAGCATGCCCACCACTGGCTTGGTTGGTGACTTTCCCCATGCTTCAAAATTTTGAAACAAATACAAATTTTATTACTAAACCCCCTCAATACTACTATAACTCAGGGGAATGGGTGGCGCTGTGGTCTAAACCACTGAGCCTCTTGGGCTTGCCGATCGGAAGGTTGGCCATTCAAATCCATGCGACAGGGTGAGTTTCCGTTGCTCTGTCCCAGCTTCTGCTAATCTAATCATCATTATCATCATCATCATCTAGCAGTTCGAAAGCATGCCAGTGCAAGTAGATAAAAAGGTACAGTTGTGGTGGGAAGGTTAAATGGCGTTTCCGTGTCCTGTGGCTTCCGCCATAGTTGCCTTTGACTGGACTTAACCGTCCAGAGGTCCTTTACCCTCACCTTTCTACTATAACCAACCAAATGATTAAAATGTCATAATCAAGCAGCACAATAAAAACATATCAGAGCCTCTGACTATAGCCTTAGTATATGGCATCTTGACATACATGACAAGATGCTGGCAGATGTGTCTCTCCTTTCTCATAGGCCGATTCTGAAAGTAATCATGTCTCCCATAGCTCCAGTACTGGTGCATGGCTGCTGTCTCCATGGCGACCGCTTGCTCTGTAGAAAGCGCTGAACATGAATTCTCTTGCAATGTCCTGTAGCAGTTCTGCCTTTTGCAGAAAACCATGTGGTTTCAAATAAAGAGAACGAAATGTATATATATATTTCTTTGCATATTGCTTCTCTCTTTCCACCAGCTCATTTTATCAGGCCCCAAATTTTCAGTTCACTGTCTCTCTTGACAAGCATTTTTTTTACCGCTCCCACCTCCCTACCTCTCTACACCCAGTGTGTTTCTTCTAGAAAAAAAGGTGCAACATGAAGTTGTTACAGTAAGTGCTGCACTTTTAACCAGTATGTTTCTTCTAGGGGAAAAAAAAGATGCTGGTAACTGTTTATCCTTAAGAAAAAAGCACTGCTTACATACCTTCATGGACCCCCAGGACGATGGCAAGATGAGTTTCTGATGTTTCCATTTTAGGCTAAGCATCTAATCAGATCGGGATGTAATGTTACTTGTTGGGTGTGTCTTTCATTTGGCCTTTGTGCAGGGTGCTGGGGTGGCTGCCTGGGTTGGCAGGTTTTCAGGGCCCTTGAAGGAGGGGAGGGCTCAGCTCCCTTCACACGTGCAGCTCTTTGCTGTGGTAGAACCTTCCGGGAAGTGCAGACGCTGCAACTTACTAAAAGAACTTTACCATTTATTTATTAGCTTTGTGCTGCATTTGAACAATACTTCTTTTTCTTTTTTTAAAAATACCTTAACCATCTGTAACTATTTATTTATGCTACATTTACCACAGAAGGGGTTCCCGAGGGTCATCTAGTCCACCCCCTGCAATGCAGGAATCTCAGCTAAAGCTTCCATGACTGATGGTCATCCAACCTCTGCTTAAAAACCTCCAAGGAAGGTGAGTACACAATCTCCCGAGGGAGTCTGTTATGCAATAGTATGCTATGCAGCAGTTGTCCAGAGCACCAAAACACAGTAAGCCATTTTCTCAAAAACACAAATAGCCACCACAGGTCCTTGGTCCCATGTTGCTCCTGGAAGTCAGACAGCCTTATTATTAATTATTAAATCTCCAAGTATTGTTGCATGTACTTGTGAAACATAGAATTGTTGCATTGGAAGGGACCCCGAAGGTCATCCAGTCCAACCCCCTTGGGGACAGACTCATGAATCAACAAACAAATGCATCTAGCCTGGCTCTTAAAAACGCAGGAGCTTATCTGTGTTGCAACCTTTGTTTAAAAAAACAAAAAAACGAAATGCCACTTTATTCAGTTGAAGTGGATTCTACTGGCAAATGCATGTGGTACAACAATAAATCTGTTAAGTCTTTGAGTCACAAACTATTCTGGCCTCCCTTTGTCTCTTTCCTGTTGCTGGGCAAATAATGGGCTGTGCCATAACTGCTCCTCTTCAGTGGGCCTTTCCAATATTTCCACAGAAGTACTGGTTAGCATCTGGAGTCCTTTGGGATCATCTCTTTCTGAAGCTCTTTTCAGGCCTTCGTCTTATCAGTATTTAAAGAAAGGGACTGAAGAGGAATGAACTACAGAGCTAGCAGCTGTTTTAAAATACTCCTCTGAAGTTAGCAGATTTAGTTTTCAATAAGCAATAATCACACCTCAAGTCGAGATTAACCAGTTATATAAACTGCTTATATAAAATGATGCCCTTCACTGTCAAACTTCAGGAAACATTCATCACAGTGCAGACCCAGTCATGTCTGCTTGGAAGTGCCATTGAGTTCAGAGGGATTTTGTTGTTGTTGTTTAGTCATTTAGTTGTGTCCGACTCTTCGTGACCCCCTGAACCAGAGCACGCCAGGCACTCCTGTCTTCCACTGCCTCCCGCAGTTTGGTCAGACTCATGTTTGTAGCTTCGAGAACACTGTCCCACCATCTCGTCCTCTGTCGTCCCCTTCTCCTTGGGCCCTCCATCTTTCCCCACATCAGGGTCTTTCCCAGGGAGTCTTCTCTTCTCACGAGGTGGCCAAAGTATTGGAGTCTCAGCTTCACGATCTGTCCTTCCAGTGAGCTCTCAGGGCTGATTTCCTTAAGAATGGATAGGTTTGATCTTCTTGCAGTCCATGGGACTCTCAAGAGTGTCCTCCAGCACCATAATTCAAAAGCATCAATTCTTCGGTGATCAGCCTTCTTTATGGTCCAGCTCTCACTTCCATACATCACTACTGGGAAAACCATAGCTTTAACTATACGGACCTTTGTTGGCAAGGTGATGTCTCTGCTTTTAAAATGCTGTCTAGGTTTGTCATTGCTTTTCTCCCAAGAAGCAGGCGTCTTTTAATTTCGTGACTGCTGTCACCATCTGCAGTGATCATGGAGCCCAAGAAAGTAAAATCTCTCACTGCTTCCATTTCTTCCCCTTCTATTTGCCAGGAGGTGATGGCCCCAGTGGCCATGATCTTAGTTTTTTTTATGTTGAGCTTCAGACCATATTTTGCGCTCTCCTCTTTCACCCTCATTAAAAGGTTCTTTAATTCCTCCTCACTTTCTGCCATCAAGATTGTGTCATCTGCATATCTGAGGTTGTTGATATTTCTTCCGGCAATCTTAATTCCAGCTTGGGATTCATCCAGCCCCGCCTTTTGCATGATGAATTCTGCATATAAGTCAAATAGGGATTTACTCTCAGATAAATGTTTGTGGGTTTGTAGCTGTGGACGACACATTAGAGGTATGTTGGGAATGGCCACTTTTTGCATATTTAGTAGCACTGCATCAAAACCCAACCTTACTGCATGAAAAAGAATAGTTGAGCATTGCATAAAAGTTTCTCAGATGACTAGAAAGAATTTTTCTAATTATTTGTTTCAAATGTGTGAAAGAAGGGAACCATTATTCCACAGGAGCCATGATAATGGTTGCAAGAAAATGGAGGCCAAACAAATTCTACTCTATTATATATCTATTTATATCCTGCCCTTCCTCCGAAAGAAACCCAGGAGAAGTAGAATGGCTGGGTCACATCTCTGTTCTCAGGTGTATGGAAGAACATATGTATGTACAGATGGAGGTGTACAGGTGTCTCCTTCCCACTTTCCATGGCTCTCCTGAGGCACAACCGGCCAGTGGAGGTTCAAGCCCACCCAGGAATGGCTGTGGACAGGCTTCCAACATTGCAGGCGGTTGGACTAGAGGACCCTTGGGTTCCCTTCCAATTCTATGAAATTATGACACACAGGGACTGAAGGTGGGGCCAGGGAGTTCAGCCCAAGTCTCCTTCCACACATTCAGTGTACAGATGGAAGGGAAGAGGTTAGGGTTAGGGTTAGGGTTAGGGTTGGTGTCAGGGTTAGGGTTAGGGTTATGGTTAGCGTTTCGGTTAGGGTTAGAGTTAGGGTTAGGGTTAGGGTAAGGGTTAGGGTTAGGGTTAGCGTTTTGGTTTGGGTTAGCGTTTCGGTTTGGGTTAGCGTTTCGGTTAGGGTTAGGGTTAGGGTTAGGGTTAAGATTGGGGCTAGGGTTAGGGTTACTGTTAGTGTTACGGTTAGGGTTAGGGTTAGGATTGGGGTTAGGGTGAAGGTAAGGATTCGGGTTAGGGTTAGGGTTAGGGTTAGGGTTAGGGTTAGGGTACGGTTAGGGTTAGGGTTACGGTTAGGGTTACGGTTACGGCTACGGCTACGGTTAGGGTTAGGGTTAGGGTTAGGGTTAGGGTTAGGTTGAGGGTTAGGGTTAGGGTTAGGGTTAGGATTAGGGTTAGGGTTAGGTTTAGGGTTAGGCTTAGGGTTATGTTACGGTTAGGGCTAGGGTCCCCTTCATGTTTAAAATTTTAAAAGATGATGCTGTTAAGGTGCTACACTCAATATGCCAGCAAGTTTGGAAAACTCAGCAGTGGCCAGAGGATTGGAGAAGATCAGTCTACATTCCAATCCCAAAGAAAGGCAGTGCCAAAGAATGCTCCAACTACCGCACAATTTCACTCATTTCACATGCTAGCAAGGTTATGCTTAAAATTCTACAAGGAAGGCTCAAGCAGTATGTGGACCGAGAACTCCCAGAAGTGCAAGCTGGATTTAGAAGAGGCAGAGGAACCAGAGACCAAATTGCAAACATGCGATGGATTATGGAGAAAGCTAGAGAGTTCCAGAAAGACATCTACTTCTGCTTCATTGACTATGCAAAAGCCTTTGACTGTGTTGACCACAGCAAACTATGGCAAGTTCTTAAAGAAATGGGAGTGCCTGATCACCTCATCTGTCTCCTGCGAAATCTCTATGTGGGACAAGAAGCTACAGTTAGAACTGGATATGGAACAACTGATTGGTTCCAAATTGGGAAAGGAGTACGGCAAGGCTGTATATTGTCTCCCTGCTTATTTAACTTATATGCAGAATTCATCATGCGAAAGGCTGGGCTGGATGAATCCCAAGCCGGAATTAAGATTGCCGGAAGAAATATCAACAACCTCAGATATGCAGATGACACAACCTTGATGGCAGAAAGTGAAGAGGAATTAAAGAACCTTTTAATGAGGGTGAAAGAGGAGAGCGCAAAATATGGTCTGAAGCTCAACATCAAAAAAACGAAGATCATGGCCACTGGGCCCATCACCTCCTGGCAAATAGATGGGGAAGAAATGGAGGCAGTGAGAGATTTTACTTTCTTGGGCTCCATGATCAGTGCAGATGGTGACAGCAGTCACGAAATTAAAAGACGCCTGCTCCTTGGGAGAAAGGCGATGGCAAACCTAGACAACATCTTAAAAAGCAGAGACATCACCTTGCCAACAAAGGTCCGTATAGTAAAAGCCATGGTTTTCCCAGTAGTGATGTATGGAAGTGAGAGCTGGACCATAAAGAAGGCTGATCGCCGAAGAATTGATGCTTTTGAATTATGGTGCTGGAGGAGACTCTTGAGAGTCCCATGGACTGCAAGAAGATCAAACCTCTCCATTCTGAAGGAAATCAGCCCTGAGTGCTCACTGGAAGGACAGATCGTGAAGCTGAGGCTCCAATACTTTGGCCACCTCATGAGAAGAGAGGACTCCCTGGAAAAGACCCTGATGTTGGGAAAGATGGAGGGCACAAGGAGAAGGGGACGACAGAGAATGAGATGGTTGGATGGTGTTCTTGAAGCTACTAGCATGAGTTTGATCAAACTGCGGGAGGCAGTGGAGGACAGAAGTGCCTGGCGTGCTCTGGTCCATGGGGTCACGAAGAGTCGGACACGACTAAACGACTAAACAACAACAGGGCTAGGGTTAGGAATGGGGTTAGGGTTAGGGTTAGCGTTTTGGTTTGGGTTAGCGTTTCGGTTTGGGTTAGCGTTTCGGTTAGGGTTAGGGTTAAGATTGGGGCTAGGGTTAGGGTTAGGGTTACGGTTAGTGTTACAGTTAGGGTTAGGATTGGGGTTAGAGTTGGGGTTAGGGTTAGGGTTGGGGTTGGGGTTAGGGTTACGGTTACGGTCAGGGTTAGGGTTGGTGTTAGGGTTAGGGTTAGGGTTAGCGTTTCGGTTAGGGTTTGGGTTAGGGTTGGTGTTAGGGTTAGCGTTAGGGTTAGGGTTAGGGTTAGGGTTAGGGTTAGGGTTAGGGATAGGGATAGGGATAGGTTTAGCGTTTCGGTTAGGGTTAGGGTTAGGGTTAGCGCTTTGGTTAGGGTTAGCGTCTTGGTTAGGGTTAGGGTTAGTGTTACGGTTAGTGTTAGGGTTAGGGTTAGGATTGGGGTTAGGGTGAGGGTTAGGGTTAGGGTTAGGGTTATGTTACGGTTAGGGTTAGGGTTAGGAATGGGGTTCGGGTTCGGGTTAGCATTTCGGTTTGGGTTAGCGTTTCGGTTTGGGTTAGCGTTTCGGTTAGGGTTAGGGTTAGGGTGAAGATTGGGGCTAGGGTTAGGGTTAGGGTTATGGTTAGTTTTATGGTTAGGTTTAGCCTTTCACTTAGGGTTAGGGTTACTGTTAGTGTTACGGTTAGGGTTAGGGTTAGGATTGGGGTTAGGGTTAGGGTTAGGCTTAGGGTTGGGGTTGGGGTTGGGGTTAGGGTTAAGGTTAGGGTTAGGGTTAGGGTTAGGGTTGCAGTTAGGATTAGCCTTTTGTTTAGGGTTAGCGTTTTGGTTAGGGTTAGGGTTAGGGTTACGGTTAGGGTTAGGGTTAGGGTTAGGGTTAGGGTTAGGATTAGGGTTAGGGTTTCGGTTAGGGTTATGGTTAGGGTTAGGATTACGGTTAGTGTTACGGTTAGGGTTAGGGTTAGGATTGGGATTAGGGTTAGGGTTAAGGTTAGCGTTCGGGTTAGGGTTAGGGTTAGGGTTTGGGTTGGTGTTAGGGTTAGCGTTAGCGTTAGGGTTAGGGGTTAGGGTTAGCGTTTTGGTTTGGGTTAGCGTTTCGGTTAGGGTTAGGGTTAGGGTTAAGATTGGGGCTAGGGTTAGGGTTACTGTTAGTGTTACGGTTAGGGGTAGGATTGGGGTTAGGGTGAAGGTAAGGATTCGGGTTAGGGTTAGGGTTAGGGTACGGTTAGGGTTAGGGTTAGGGTTAGGGTTTCTTTTAGGGTTAGGGTTAGGGTTACGGTTAGGGTTACGGTTACGGCTACGGCTACGGTTAGGGTTAGGGTTAGGGTTAGGGTTAGGTTGAGGGTTAGGGTTAGGGTTAGGATTAGGGTTAGGGTTAGGATTAGGGTTAGGCTTAGGGTTATGTTACGGTTAGGGCTAGGGTTAGGAATGGGGTTAGGGTTAGGGTTAGCGTTTTGGTTTGGGTTAGCGTTTCGGTTTGGGTTAGCGTTTCGGTTAGGGTTAGGGTTAAGATTGGGGCTAGGGTTAGGGTTAGGGTTACGGTTAGTGTTACAGTTAGGGTTAGGGTTAGGATTGGGGTTAGAGTTGGGGTTAGGGTTAGGGTTGGGGTTGGGGTTAGGGTTACGGTTACGGTCAGGGTTAGGGTTAGGGTTGGTGTTAGGGTTAGGGTTAGCGTTTCGGTTAGGGTTAGGGTTTGGGTTAGGGTTGGTGTTAGGGTTAGCGTTAGGGTTAGGGTTAGGGATAGGGATAGGGATAGGTTTAGCGTTTCGGTTAGGGTTAGGGTTAGGGTTAGCGCTTTGGTTAGGGTTAGCGTCTTGGTTAGGGTTAGGGTTAGGGTTAGTGTTACGGTTAGTGTTAGGGTTAGGGTTAGGATTGGGGTTAGGGTGAGGGTTAGGGTTAGGGTTATGTTACGGTTAGGGTTACGGTTAGGAATGGGGTTCGGGTTCGGGTTAGCATTTCGGTTTGGGTTAGCGTTTCGGTTAGGCTTAGGGTTAGGGTGAAGATTGGGGCTAGGGTTAGGGTTAGGGTTATGGTTAGTTTTATGGTTAGGTTTAGCCTTTCACTTAGGGTTAGGGTTACTGTTAGTGTTACGGTTAGGGTTAGGGTTAGGATTGGGGTTAGGGTTAGGGTTAGGCTTAGGGTTGGGGTTGGGGTTAGGGTTAGGGTTAGGGTTAGGGTTAGGGTTGCAGTTAGGATTAGCCTTTTGTTTAGGGTTAGCGTTTTGGTTAGGGTTAGGGTTAGGGTTAGGGTTAGGGTTACGGTTAGGGTTAGGGTTAGGATTAGGGTTAGGGTTTCGGTTAGGGTTATGGTTAGGGTTAGGATTACGGTTAGTGTTACGGTTAGGGTTAGGGTTAGGATTGGGATTAGGGTTAGGGTTAAGGTTAGCGTTCGGGTTAGGGTTTGGGTTAGGGTTGGTGTTAGGGTTAGGGTTAGGGTTAGGGTTAGGGTTAGGGTTAGGTTTAGGTTTAGGTTTAGGTTTAGGTTTAGGTTTAGGTTTAGGTTTAGGGTTAGGGTTAGGGCTAGGGCTAGGGTTAGGGTTAGTGTTTTGGTTAGGGTTAGGGTTAGGGTTAGGGTTAGCGCTTTCTTTAGGGTTAGCATCTTGGTTAGGGTTTGGGTTAGGGTTAGGGTTAGGGTTAGGGTTACGGTTAGTGTTACGGTTAGAGTTAGGATTGGGGTTAGGGTGAAGGTAAGTGTCAGGGGTTCAGAGACAGAGGCACAGGTGAGGGGGGAGACGGAGAGTGATGGGGAAGAATCCCAGGACAGTGAGGAAGAGGATGACAATGACTTGAGGTCTTCCATGAGTCTCTCAAGTGAATCGGAGGATTCCCAGAAGGGGGCGCCCCTAGTCAGGCCAAGGGGGGTCGCAGGGGGGACCTGCCAGGAGCAGGGAAGCAGCAGGGTAACCCCGAGTAGGAGTGGGAGATCGGGGCCGGCTTCCCAGCAGGAACGAAGTGAAGAGAGTGGAGTTCCCAGTGTGACACACGGAGCAGAGCAGGATGGAGACAGGGGAAGGAGATCGGGGCATTACGTCCTGCCGGAAGAGGTGGAGAGTAGTACAGGGAGTAGTGTAAGTGTCAAGAGGAAGGTCAGGGGTAGCGAACGCGCGCCAAGTTCAAATGTGGAGGCGCGCGGAAATGGAGAGAGCCTAGAGGAGGAGCCTGGCCCCAAAGCACGAAGGAGGGGGGAACAGGCATCTGAGGAATCCACTTCAGGAGAGAGCAGGAGGGAAGGAACCCAGGGGGGCAGAAAGACCCTGCGGAAAAGGAAAGACAGGAAGAGGTGGACTAGCACAAGCCTCTTAAGCTGGTGTAGGGGAGGGACTGATTCAGAGGGGACTTCAAACGTCTAGCCTAAGAGACGCGGGGCTGCGCGCCTCGGTTGTGGAACCGATAATGAACTGCAATAAACATCCTTGTATATAAGAAGAGCATGGCGTTGGTCTTTTGTGAGCTGAGACCTGAGGCAGCCCTGACAGTAAGTCCCCTCCCAAAGATACGCAATTTTTTTTTTGCAAAGCTCACAAAGTTTGGCAGCCATGAGTATGGAGCATCAGATAGCTGAGCTACGCAACGCAGTCTCCCAGCTTACCACTGAGGTAGTGGTCTCCCAGAAGAGGGGGGAAGAGGCGGAAAAGCGGTGCCAGGATCTGCAAGCCAGGTGGGATCATGCATGCCAGGTGGGGTTCCCGGGGGCCAAGGCTGCAGGAGTAGCACTGGGCAGAAGAGGAGGCAACTTGGTAGCCCACTTCGATGGGAACCTGAAGCAGTACCCCAGTTTTAAAGCAGACGTAGAATATGCGTTGCACTTGCTTCGCGACGACTTTAAAGATGAGGAGGAGAAGGTGGGTTTCATTGTGTCCCACTTGCATGGGGAAGCAAGGGCTTGGCTGCGCAATCTGTGGCGCGAGGATTGCCCTGCTCGAAGGAACTCTGATGAATTTATCAAATGCATGGACGCTTGCTTTCAGTCTAGCGTGGATGTGGATGTGGCACGCCAGCAGATGCATGGTTTAAGGCAAGGCAAGGCTTCCGTACGTCAGTACCATGCTCGCTTTTTCGCCTTGCTGAATGTGCTGCGATGGGAGAAAGATTCTCTGGCAGTCAGAGACTTGTTTTGGGAGGGGCTCTCTGGCCCTGTGAAAGACGAACTGGCAAGGGGGGACAGACCTAAAACCCTGGCAGACGTGGTGCAGCGGGCGCTTGCCATTGGAGTACGCCATGAAGAACGCCCTTGGCGCGATGAGGGGGGTAGCCAGCTTCACGCACCGTCTAGAGTGCCTCCTTTCTTTCCCAGAGATCCAGGACGTACGCGTCCCTCACCTCAGCTACAGGCAGGGGAGGAACCGATGGAACTGGGGAGTGCAAAGGCTCAGTCAGCGGCTGGAGCCCCAGCGTCCGGAGCAGTCAAGACAAAGCCTCCTAGAGGGAACAGGAAGTGTTACATCTGTGACAGTGGGACGCACATGGCCAAAGAGTGTCCCCAGAGGCTCCGGCAGCACACTGCAGCCTTAGCAACAGTAACTGCAGCAGCACAACATGAAGAGCAATTTCAGGGAAACGACAATGCCTGGCTGGAAGCAGAAATGCTGGGGCACAGCCAGGCAAGTCAGTAGGGCAGTCCCCAGCGCCTTTGCAGCCTACAGACCCCCTGCCACCTAAGCCAGTGGTGCAGCTCACTGCAACTCTCCAACTACCTAATGGACGCACCCTAGAAGTCCCCATTACAATTGACAGTGGGAGCAACGCAGACTTCGTGGGGGTGCACTTCGTCAAGCAGCATCGCATAGAGCTCCTACCAGCCACGCTGCCTTTGAACGTCGTCACAGTGGATGGCAGGAAGTTGCTGGGTGGGCAGGTGGTGCAACAGACGCCACCCATGGTGATGCAGATTGGCAATCACCGAGAAATCATCAGTTTCAACGTCACCCGCCTGTCAGACACGCCTATAGTGTTAGGCATGAGTTGGCTGGATAGGCACAGCCCAACCATGGCATGGTACCAGCGGCAGCTCACCTTCGGCTCGTCATACTGCATTGCATCCAGACCGGTCAAGAGGAGGAGGGCCCGGAGGAAGGGCAGCAGCTGAGACTCAGCATGGCGCAAGCTGTACCCCTCAAGTACAAGGGGTTTTTGGAGGTCTTCTGCGAGAAGGAGGCTGACCAGTTGCCACCCCACCGGCCCTACGACTGCGCAATTGACTTCTTGCCAGGGACAATGCTACCGACTGCGAAGCTGTATTCCATGTCCGAGGACGAGCTGCAGGAGCTCAAGGAGTTCATAGCTCACAACATGCAGCGGGGATTCATCCGAGAATCGAAGCCTGTAGGGGGCAGTCCTGTGTTTTTCGTGAAGAAGAAGGACACGCCCCAAAAAAGGCTGATCGTAGACTATCGCTTCATAAACTCGAAAACAAAGCCTGCAGCCTTCCCCATGCCCAAGATTGACGACCTGCTCGGGACGGTGCGGAAAGGGAAGATCTTCACCAAGTTGGATCTCCGCGGCGCATACAATCTCATACGCGTGCAAGAGGGTGATGAGTGGAAGACGGCCATGTTCACACCGTTGGGCACTTACGAATACAGAGTTATGCCGTTTGGTCTCCAAAATGGCTCCCACTTTTTCCAAGCTTTTATGCATCATGTGCTAGCGGGACTCCTCTACAAGAAGTGCGTATGTTTCCTCGACGACATTCTTCTCGGAATCGCCGGAGGCTCACGAGAGCGACGTTAAGGAAGTCCTGCAGAGGCTACGGGAACACAGGCTCTACGCCAAACTGGAGAAGTGCCAATTCGACATGACGGAGGTGGATTTTCTGGGCTATAGGCTGTCCGACAGGGGACTAGCCATGGACAGCGCCAAGGTCCGCGCGGTGTTGGACTGGAAGAGCCCGCGAACGCGGAAGGAGGTCCAGAGGTTCGTCGGTTTCGCCAACTTTTACCGCAAGTTCATCAGGGGTTTCGCCAGGGAGACGGCAGCTATCACGGACACTCTCAGCTCCAAGAAGAAGAAGTTCACCTGGACGGACCAGGCGGAGCAGTCCTTCAGGAGACTTAAGAGTCTCTTTGCGTCCGAAGAACAGCTGTTACACGTGAATCCCGGCAGGCCCATGAGGGTGGAAACTGACGCATCTGACAGAGCGGTGGGGGCCGTCCTCTTGCAGGAAGACCCGCAGGGGTACTGGAGGCCCTGTGCTTTCTACTCCCGGAAGCTCAGCAAGTTGGAACAGAACTACACCATCTGGGACAGGGAGTTGCTGGCCATCCACGCAGCTTTCAAGGCATGGAGGCACTTTCTCATCGGAGTCAAGCACACCGTGCAGGTCTGCACGGACCACAAGAACCTAGAGTACTGGCGCACGGCAAAGCTACAGAGCCAGAGGCACATACGCTGGGCGGAGTTCTTTGCGGATTTCGATTTCAGGATAGAGTACATCCCAGGCGACAACAATGTCATAGCAGATGCGCTCTCCAGGAAACCGCAGTATCTCGAGGAAGATGGCGCATTTCATTCCTTGCGCGAAGGTGGCGACAGCGGAGCAGACCGCCAAACTGTTCATCGACCACATGTTCAAGGTGCATGGCTTGCCACGGTCCATTCTGTCTGACAGGGGGCGCCAGTTTGTGTCCAGCTTCTGGCAGAAGCTCCTAGGGATTCTGCACGTCAAAATCAACCTGTCGTCGGCGAGACATCCGCAGACCAACGGCCAAGCGGAGAGGGTCAACGCGATCATGCAGCAGTACCTGAGATGTTACGCCAATCAGCGACCCGCGGCTTGGGTGGATTACCTGCCGATGGCTGAGTTTGCCTACAACAACACGAAGCACGCGTCGACGGGGGTGACGCCGTTCTTCGCTAACAATGGACGGCATCCCAGAACCTTCCCGGGGCTCGTAACGATGGGGGAGGGGGCGCCACAGGAAGCCGACCATTTCGCAGCAGAATTGCAAGAGGTCCACGACGAGCTACGGAGACATTTGGAGCTAGCCAAACAGGCCTATAAGGTGCAGGCAGACAAACACAGGAGTGAGGGGGAAGACATCCAGGTGGGAGACTGGGTATGGTTAGCGGCCCAAGCGATGCCGGCCAAGTCGTTAGCTAAAAAGAAGCTAGGACACAGGCAACTAGGGCCGTACCAAGTTGAGGCCAGGATCAATCCCGTAGCGTTTCGACTGGCCCTCCCCGAAGGTTCCAGAATGCACCCAGTCTTTCATAGGTCGGTGCTCACCCCTTACAGGGCCCTACACAGGTTTCAGGAGTCAGGGACGGCACCAGAACCGAGCAGAGAGTCGCCCAAGAGGGGGAGGTCACCTAGGGACGAACCAATCAACGAGGTCACAGAGATTCTGGACTCGAGATGGGGGGAAGAGGGAGTAGAATATTTTCTCGCCAGGGAGGGCGCCCCGGCCAGCGCCAACAGTTGGGTGCCGGACTACGCTTTGGACGAACCCCTCCTCAAGGCCGAGTTCCATGCCCTTTTCCCACACAGGCCCATGCCAGCACAGTTTTTCGACGATTGGCTTTTTACGCCCACACTTTCCGCCAGCACCTTCCGAGGGTTCTCCTCCGCAGAGGAGACGACGCCAGAGTCGAGCCCTCCAAGGGGATCGTGTTCGGGGGTGGACACCGACCCTTCTTACTGGTGGGACGACCAACCAGAAGAGGACTGGCGCACGAGGAAGTGGATGGGTCCTTGGCAAGCAGACCCCACCCAGGCAACAGGGGGAGGGGAGGACGTGAACATGTTGGGAGAGGACCATGGGTTCGAGCACACAAACAATGAACTGGAAGCAGAGGAGATCGACATCGACGACCTGTGTCCGGCAGCGACCTCCGCAATGACGGAGCACCCGGAACCTGCGCCCGAGCAGCGGGAGGGGGGGAAGGGGGGCTTCGAGGGGGGGATGGATGTCAGGGGTTCAGAGACAGAGGCACAGGTGAGGGGGGAGACAGAGAGCGATGGGGAAGAATCCCAGGACCGTGAGGAAGAGGATGACAATGACTTGAGGTCTTCCATGAGTCTCTCAAGTGAATCGGAGGATTCCCAGAAGGGGGCGCCCCTAGTCAGGCCAAGGGGGGTCACAGGGGGGACCTGCCAGGAGCAGGGAAGCAGCAGGGAAACCCCGAGTAGGAGTGGGAGATCGGGGCCGGCTTCCCAGCAGGAACGAAGTGAAGAGAGTGGAGTTCCCAGTGTGACACACGGAGCAGAGCAGGATGGAGACAGGGGAAGGAGATCGGGGCATTACGTCCTGCCGGAAGAGGTGGAGAGTAGTACAGGGAGTAGTGTAAGTGTCAAGAGGAAGGTCAGGGGTAGCGAACGCGCGCCAAGTTCAAATGTGGAGGCGCGCGGAAATGGAGAGAGCCCGGAGGAGGAGCCTGGCCCCAAAGCACGAAGGAGGGGGGAACAGGCATCTGAGGAATCCGCTTCAGGAGAGAGCAGGAGGGAAGGAACCCAGGGGGGCAGAAAGACCCTGCGGAAAAGGAAAGACAGGAAGAGGTGGACTAGCACAAGCCTCTTAAGCTGGTGTAGGGGCGGGACTGATTCAGAGGGGACTT